>NW_028263379.1:30062759-30362759 GCF_051168715.1 Poecilia mexicana
CAGGCAACAACATGACTGGACGAACTTCCTGAAAAAGTTTGGGTCAGAGAACAGAACTTCTCAGATCTTGTTCCTGCTTTATCTTAGTAGAAATTAGATTTTAGATGCTGCTTCAGTGGTTTGTTAGCATGTTTTTCAACTAGTTTAATGGCTCCACTCTAATCCTACTGCTGTCTGATTATGTTAACAGATGAAAGACAGCATGATTGATTGAGTACACTGCAAACACACATCAGGTTATATATGGTCTAGTTTCTAGTGCAAATATCTTAACACACTTGGAATAAGACCAAACTTCTTCACAAGTAAGTTTTCAGCAAGATATAAGAACTTGTTTTAAGTAAATAATCCCCTAATATTGATTTTTTTAGTTACACTGCCAGATTTCTTCACTTACATTTTCTCCATGTTATAGGTTAAAAAAAAATCTAGCATATTTTTTCAAATAAATATTAAGAATGATTTTCGTAAAGCAAGCTATTACTTGCAAAAAAGTTATTTGTAAGTTAGTTATGTTGTATTTCATATGTGCTAAGACATTTGTACTAGAAACTAGACTAAAGTGCTTGGTAAGATTTTGTCTTTTTGCATTGTTACAAAGTGAAACATCACTTTTACAAATACTTTACTCTCAGCAAAAGCTCTTTAATCTAAATGATAACAGACATTATTCTGAATCTGCAGTATATAACTGAGGTTACTTTGGAAATTATAAAGAAATTTAGATGGCAAATAAAAGGAAGAGTGCCAGAAAACAACATCTGTAAAGCTGGCCCCTACATCTGGGAGCCTTTAAAAGGGCCTCATTCTAAAATTCACATGGGACTCACCTGGGAATTCCTCCAGGAGATGGAAAACAAACTGTCTAAGGACAGAAAACGACGAACTCCTTGAGATGGACAAACTTCTACTAGAGACACCGACGTCAACAAGTATCCAGCTGATTGTCCTGGTTCCGTTGGTCTGTGAGGAGAGAGTGTGTGGAGGGGATGGAGCGCTCTGTTTGCGCGGATTGGCTTGACCCTGTGCTGGTCCCCGAGGCATCTGGATTTCAGATTAGCTGCTTCCCTTCTTCCTCGCTGCTTTTATGCCAGCAGCCAGGAATGCCTCTCCATCCTCTCCTGCGCCCTTGTTGATCTCGCCCCTCTTCTTCTTTCACCTCCCAGACTGTCCCGGCGGAAATATAATCACTCTCTTTTTCTTTTTATTGTTTCCTTTCTTTAGAACCACACCGTCTGCCTTGTTTTTTAAACCTCTTCTTTCTGTGTGAGATCTTTCCTTCCCCTCCCTACTTAGTTTTCTCTTTACATGCTTTCCACCTTTCCAACCCTCCCACGCAGTTCCCCTTTTCTCCTTCCAGAGGTTACGTTACACTAGGTGAATGCAGATCAGTCAATTATCATAATCCATCTATAGGTTTGAAGCCGGAGCCTGCGGCTACACGCATACGAGCGCACGCTGCAGCCTTTGGCAGACTGTCAGAATAATTCATTTGATCTGTCTGGGTAAATGTTGCTGTGAATAAAACAGGAGGGGTAGGCGGCTTTAACCGCACAATCGGACCTTAAGCCTTAAAGTTGAAACAATGCCGTACCATACAGAGGAGATGTGGACACAGGAGGAGAATGTACACTCCAGGTATTGGGGTGAATACACACATTGTCCACTCTTGACTTGTTTTTAGGTTTGAGTTTGTTCTCATGGTTTTGAAACACTCTAGTTACTCACCTGCTCTTCTTTAGCCAGAGTCAAACTTTGAAACGAGCCCAGAGCAAAAGGTTTTTGTTACAGGGGCATTTAGTCTGCCCCGCCTCGCAGTTTCATTTCGTTGACTTCACCTTGTAAAGAATGAGAGGGTCGATTCACAAGCTCTTGCTTGCAAAAAGAAACAGCAATAGCAGGCAGATGTGCATATTTTTAATTTTTTTCTGACTTCGAGGACTCAGTAGTTTGATGTTAAAAGTCTTCCATTCTTGTCTAGCGACTAAAACCACGTCTTCTATGTAGCAAAATGATGCTAATCTTGGAAATCTATCACTGAGATTTTTTTCACATCTTCTCACATTTGAACCACAATCTTCAATGTCCATCCATCCATCCATCCATTTTCTTTACACTCTTGTCCCTTAGTGGGGTCAGGAGGGTTGCTGGTGTCTATCTCCAGCTAACGTTCCGGGCGAGAGGCGGGGTCACCCTGGACAGGTCGCCAGTCTGTCGCAGCAATCTTCAATGTATTTTCTCTAAATTTTATGTGACAGAAAGGGGATCTGAATGTCAACAGTGCCTAATACAAACCATCATCATACCGACACAACTCCAGTTTATCACTGCTCTAAAATATTCTTGACAAAAAGTCAAACTTTATTTGAAACACTGAGATTGAAACTGCTAAATGTTCTTAAATTATCTACCTACTGTAAACTTCTGCCGCTTTGACAGTCATCTGATAAACTGTTTGCAACCCCTACACCCCAACCCCTACATCCCCCCCAAAAAATCTTGCTTTCATAAATCTGTAAAATGTGGCACCATTTCTCTTTTCTGTACTGTAACCTCTTAAATTCTTAGGTCAGTCTGGAGCTGATTATTGGTCGAGTCTTTGTCTTTTTTACTATCCATCTGTCCAACAGAATGGTAGTTTTTCACTTCCTTCCATGTCTATTTGGATTTTAAAGCATTTACCATATTTTCCGCACTATAAAGCGCACCTAAAAACCTTCAATTTCCTCAATAGCCAACAGTGCATCTTATAATCCGGTGCGCCTTATATATGGATCAATATTGAGCCACAACAGGTCTAGCAACTACGGTAAACATAGACATAATATAAGACATAATATATTATGTCTATGACGGTAAGCAGCCGCCGACTTCATTTTCGCCCGTAGAAGAAGAAGCACGTGGTGCATGCTGGGATAGTTGTCAGAATGCTGGTTTGTTAATAAAGTTTGACTGACCTATCTACCTACCAACCGTCTAGAATCAGGTCGTCTGCAGGTCATTTAGCACCATGTTCTCCACAAACATGCTGTGTGCGAACAGAGAAGGGTGACCATCATCCGGCCACGCTCCGGCCCAGTCGCGTAAGGCTCTCCTCTCCAACTGGATTCGGACTGTTTTGTTGACATTCTTTATGTCAACAAAGTGGCTTTAGACATTCATCCTTTAATGCAGCTCCATCTAGTGGGTGCATAACGTAACTCCAGCCTCTACTGTAGCATCTATTCTATGCGCCTTATAATCCGGTGCGCCTTATAGTGCGGAAAATACGGTAAATCTATAATTTTCTATACTTCTTCAATTGACGTCAAAGTTTGTTTGTCTGGAACTGCCTGCCGTACTTAGCTTTTCAGAGAGTGATGAACGACATGGACATTATTTGCCATCAGTTTGTTAACACAATCAGTGACCGATTTCTATAACTCTGTTACACATAATTTATGATTTTTCCACTTGGAAATATGATTTCTACCAAAAACAGCTGTGCTGTTCCACTCCACATACCTGTTGGATTAGATTTGTGTGGACTGGACTGCAGCTCCTCTCTGTTTAACTTTATCCTGCTTAGCCCACAATAAGGGACTGGACTCTTAAAGCAACGGCTTTTAAACTCATAAAGACGATAAAGTAACGATAGTATTCTTCTTCTGTGAATATTTGTCTTCGTGCAGGTTTTCACACACTCCCTGTGTTTACCTGACGCTCATCTGAAGGGTCAGGGTTCAGTTGTGTTGTTCTGTCTTAACCTGAGTGCCGCTTCGTCCTTTGTTCTTGGTGCGCCCATCTCACGAACCCTTCAATTCTTTATATTAAACTTTCTCTTTGTGTTTGATCTGTCCAGCTGTAATCCACCTCCTCTGTTTCTTTACCTCACATTCAAACCTCGTGGGCTGAGAAACGGATCCCGCGGTCCCACTTTGAAAAGAAGTCCTGATTATTTTCTATAGTATTAGTAAATCTGGAGGTTCCACTCCACATACCTGCTGGATTAGATGTGCGTGGACTGCGGCTCCTCTCGGTTTAACTTAAGCCTGCTTTGCCCACAATAAGGTAAGCTGTGGTAGAGACCGACTAGAAATAACAGTGGTTCCACATGGAGCATAAGCCACGAAAAAGGGGAGAATTTTCCTCATTTAACCAGAATAAAACAGCCAATTGTTTAACAAAGAAAACCATTGGCTGTCTTTTTTTTTAAAATGAGTGAATAAAACTGTTTACGAGAAAACAGAGTGAGTTTGTGAAAGGTAAACTTACAGTAGCAAGTTGCGTTAACTTTTTTATTAATTTTACCATATCTTCAAGAGTTGAGTTCACTGGGGTTTTATGTTAACACTTAAAAAAAACTGGAAGAAGAATAACACAGGACTAGGGATTACTTCCCAGGATGCTTAGCAGCAGGTTTTTGTGTCTCGTATTGCACCGTGAGGGAGATGGAAGTGTGTTACTTTGACCTGAGTCTTGTGTGGTTTTTAAGACAAATGTTCAATTTGCAAATGTTGCAGCAAATGCACATTTCATCCACAATTTGCTTAGGTTCCATTTAAACTTTATGTCTCTGAGCATAATTCATATTTATCAGATATTTTGTTCATGCAAGTTGAATCCAGAATTTCTAAATTAAAATTCGTAGTTATTTTAACTTGATAATGTGAGTGAAATGTCGCCTCAATAGGCGACGGCAGTTTTCTTGCATATTGTGAAGAAATTAGTTGGTTTAAATTTCAGTATTAAGTTTTAAAACAACTTGCAATTCAAGATTAATGAGATGTGGGAACTTAAACAAATAATATTTGTGGAACCTTTCTCTTGTTAAATCCACTTGATCAAATTCAAATTCTGTATTTAAACCAAAGCAATTTTCTTGTTGATTTTACTCGCATTTTCAGTAGGTGAACGTCTGTTTTCAAGTTAAACCTCCTTCCATTGTTTTACAGTGCATTAGCTGTAACCAGAAACATTCACATGAACCATTAGGTAATTTTACAAATAAAGTTTGTAAAATGTATTTGTTGGTTACAGCAACAGTTGGTTATGTGACAGTAATCAAAACAGAAAGCTTCTCTTGACCGACCTGCTGATGACGATATGGATCAGAGCTGACCAATCTTGCGTGAATCAGTCAAAAGTTATTTATGAAAGGTGCGTGCAGAACCCACAGGTTGTGTGCAATGCTCGCCTGTGTTGAACTTGCTGTCACCTATCAGGCCTATGATAAATAATACATAAAGGCTGGAATCCAGCGAAGCCTTGCTGTCTTGCTGCAGGCGAAGAAACGTCATGGAGCGGGGAGACGGACGGCTGGAGAGGAAGCAAGTCGAAAAGTTTAACGAGACATTCCAGCGTCAGGCAGGCAGTCGGCAGGTCGGCACACGTCCTGTTCTGGGTGTCTGTCACCCCGACATCTTCGCTCATGAATGTCATCAACAGTTGCAAATTGATATGCAGTACAGTTAACACTTTTAAAAATGTTAACATGACATTGTGAGTCGCCAGCAACTTTTATTTCCATTTTTTTTGGTAGAAAAAATATGATAGACTTGAAATAAATGTATCATTAGTTTTTTTCCAGTGCTGTAATCTCACATTAAATAATTTTATTTTTCTTTCAAACTGCCTTACCTTTTCGAGTTTTTCTCTTTCTGTTTTCATTGACAAGACAACACAAAAAAACAAGACAACAACTGACAACAGACTTGGAAGTTTAAAGTGTTTTTCTTTTGATTTTTTGTGAAGTTTGCACTTCACCTTCCACGTCTTTAAATATGGTATCAGTAATACTCTTGAATGGCTAGGCAATTTGGAGCTGTGCGCACACGTGAGAAAATATGTTGTTTATTTTTTTAAACAAAAACACAAACCCAGAGGGCAGGTGGATGGCTGGATGGAGGTGCAGGAAGCGATGAGGAACATTCAGTTGGAATACCTTTGAAACGCATAAACTTTATGCCTTTTGGAGCATAAAGTTTAATGCATAAAGTTTGGTGTTGGTGTTTTATCTATTACATCTACCTCAAAGACGCAAACATGTCTGCTTGGCTTCACATGTGAACTGCCTGGTTTCCATTATCACTGGTTCTGAAATGTTCTGCTGCTTTCTTTTCCCCAAAGACACAGCAGGTGGTTCAACTACAAAACCACAGCTGATTTAAAGCTTCCCTTCATGTTTTAGGTGGACGTTTGTCCCAGAGACTGATGATGTACAAATTGACAATATACATTTTGTTTGTAAATCAATTATTTTGTATCTTTAATTCTGTAACAACCACAATTTAACCTTAGCTCAACGTTTGTGTACCTTCTCTCAATCAATGTGTTACCAAACCTTTTTTCCCCGACAAAACAAACTTTATTTTGAATTAAGAGCATTACAAAAAAATCTTTAACGCAACATAAAGTAATACCTGCAGATTACACTGAATAAAAACAATAATACACAGAGGAATAATGGTATGTGAAAAAAATTTTTAAATAACCACAAATATTGCCATTACTGGTAATAGTCAAGAGTCTTGCAATCAACAAAATAAAGTACAAAAAAAGTGAAACACATTAAAAATACAAAAATACATTAAAAGCTACATGTGTAGCTTTTTTAATTCTGAGGTACTGTTAAAGAATAAGTTATTCCAAGTTTCTGACAGTTCTCTATAAATGTCCCAGAGTGTTTTCTTTACCTCACCAAGCCTCATCCTCAACTCCTCCCATCTCCGGTCCTCACCGTCCCCTAGTGATGACGCATTCTCCTTCGGGTTTGCGCCTGCGCAATCGTGTTTACGGCTGGCTGCTACCTGCTAGAAAGATGCGGCAGTCAAAGCTGCGGAGGCAGGAGTAAAACTTCACATCAACACAGAACTCATCACCTTCATCATGACCAACAGGACATCTTATTTTTATGACCCAGATGTGGGCAACTTTCACTACGGTCAGTCAGTCGTCGCGTCCTGGAACCGGGATGGGGCTGATGCTGCTACCTAGCTTCATGCTAACACCTCCGCTATTAGCATGTTTTGTGTTTTCTTTTTATTTATTGAGTGTAAAGTCTGAGAATAGCGGGGTTTACTGTGCATTAAAATGGTTTTGTCCATACACATTTCTGATATTACTTGCTGTTAACACAACCATAGAATTGAACTCTATAATTAGCCTAATAGCGTTACTTTCATATTTCTGAAAACATTCCCAATGGAACAATATTACATTTTTTGCTAAATAAATATTACGACAGAATAAAGAGTAACATATCTTCCATAACTCCTCTCACACACTTTAGGGGCAACAAAATAAATTAAAACATTGTGGAGTATGTCTAAGAGCTTTTTGCTGTCATTTGCTGATTAAAACGTGCGTTGTGCATTCTGTTTATGACAGTGAAAACCAAAAATGCTTCAATTAGACCAGAAAAACATAACGTTGTAATTTATTAATTCCTGAAATTAGCACAAAGTAAAGGAAGATGTTTAGAGATTGAGAGCTGCTTACTGTTTTTTTTTTATATATATATTTAATTTCTACTTAATTTCATATATTTAAAACAAAGTCATTGAGACTGGAGGAGTATTTCTCAGGTGTGTGTGAGAGACATTTCAAAACAAAAAATGTTTACTTTGTCCTCGCTGTAAAATGTAGGATACTATTTGACATTTTTAATGACAGTAATAAATTGTTCTATTAGATTAGAGTCTTTGTTTTATAGGTAAGTTGTATTGTTTTTATTTGATTCAGGAAATGCTTGAATTTTACTGTGGGAAAAGTTTACAAATCCTGCATATTATATGGGTTTAATTTTCTCAGATGCCTGGCAAGAAATATCACACTTTTTACACAATATTCAAATTTTTCGAGAGGTAATAGCACTTGAGTGTCTCTCTCGTGAACTTTAAATTGAAATTCTTGCAGATTTATTCAGTTTTTTTTTGTTTTTTTTTTGCCATCTGAATTTCCTTCCCTGTGCCTCGGCCAGGTGCGGGTCACCCCATGAAGCCTCACCGTCTGTCCCTGACTCACAGCCTGGTGTTGCACTATGGCCTGTACAAGAAGATGATGGTAAGCGGCCGTCGAGCCTCACGTGGAACGTTTCTAGCGTCCGCGCCGCGTAACGTTCCGTCTCCCGCCTCCGGTCAGGTCTTCAAGCCGTACAAAGCCTCGCAGCATGACATGTGCCGCTTCCACTCCGAGGACTACATCGACTTCCTGCAGAAGGTCAGCCCCAACAACATGCAGGGCTTCACCAAGAGCCTCAACACGTTCAACGTGGGAGACGACTGGTGGGTGCTGCGCCTCTCTACCTCCTCTCTGTGTCGCTGCTCCTGTCGCCTGATTGGCTCTGGCCCGTGTGTTTCAGTCCCGTGTTTCCAGGTCTGTTTGAGTTCTGCTCCAGATACACAGGAGCGTCTTTACAAGGAGCAACGCAGCTCAACCACAAGGTAACACACACACACACACACACACACACACACACACACACACACACACACACACATGCACACACTGCTTGTTATTGCTGGCTTGTTTTGTTAGTAACCAAACCAAAACTCTCATTTCATTGGTCCAATCACTGTCCTTTATTTTGCCATGAACTTTATCCTGCGAAATCTGTCATGTCACCACTAGATGTCAGCAAATCTTCCACTTCCTCTTTTCATTATGTCACATTGATGTTTAATTACTAACTTTTATCTTTTTTGTGTGACTGCTGTAAGCCAACATAGTGATAGCATTGAAGCTAATTTTACTTTTTGACTAATTTAGACTTGAAAACTAAAGTTACCTAACTGAATGGACTAAGTTTCCCAACATGATACTGTTAGCATTTCAGCTAGCATTAGGTTCTTAGCTAATTTTAACATAAAAATAGTTGCCTTCCTGAATGGATTGAGTTAACATGCTAGTGTAGGTCATTATGCTACTGTTAGCATTTAACCATTTAAGCAGCTTAGCTAATTTTGACTTAAAAACTAAAGTTACCTTGCTGACATTAGCATTTTGTAGCATATAAACTGTTGTTTCCATTCTAGGTTGAGTAAATTAATCTTAGTCAACTTGCTAGGATTTTAACTAGCATTAGAGTTCTTGCTAATTTTAATTTATACATTGCTGTTCCCACACTAGAGTAATTTAATGTTAGGAATATGGTATCTAATGAGCCAAAACCTTTGGAACATTAGCTAAAAATGCTTTAGCTAATTGTAGCATGTACACTGCTGTTGTGTCTGCACTAGATGAGCTTTAAGTCATTACTCTCTAGTAATATTGACTTTATTTTGACTTTATTCTCATGCCAGTTTAATCCTGCAACACTATGACTACATTCTTCACCATTTTGTTTTTTTATTTCTTATTATTTCTGAGTATGGACCTAATGCCCCGTTGTACTGGTCTTCTTTGACCATCACATGAATTCAAGGCTAATTCGTTTGACTTTTTCCAGATTTGTGACATCGCCATCAACTGGGCAGGAGGTTTGCATCATGCCAAAAAGTTTGAGGTGAGAACAAACTTTCCCATCTCTGTTGATCCGGGTCCATGCGAGTCAGACTCCAACACGTCTCCGCTGTGTTTGTAGGCTTCAGGGTTCTGCTACGTAAATGACATCGTCATCAGCATACTGGAGCTCCTCAAGTACGACCCCGCTTCTTATCCGTCAGACGTGCCGCACGTTTACCGTCGCCCACCTCTATAATTCGCTGTCGTCTTTCAGGTACCACCCCAGGGTCCTGTACATTGACATTGACATTCACCATGGCGACGGCGTCCAGGAGGCCTTTTACCTGACGGACCGCGTCATGACCGTGTCCTTCCACAAATACGGCAACTACTTCTTTCCCGGCACGGGTAAGCGGCCGCTTAAAGTTCCGGTCTTTCTTTGGTTTGCCACATGCGTGTCGATGCCACATTTGTTTTTTATCGCAGGCGACATGTACGAGGTGGGAGCAGAGAGCGGCCGCTACTACTGCCTCAACGTCCCCCTCAGAGACGGCATCGACGACCAGAGTGAGTCTGAACAACCAACAGTGACACCAAACATCGTCTTTAAGGTCGTGTGCTTTATTTAGGTGTGTGTGTGTTTCAGGCTACAGGCAGCTGTTCCAGCCAGTTATCAAGCAGGTGGTTGATTATTACCAGCCCACCTGCATCGTCCTGCAGGTCAGTTTGTTGTTGAGGAGGATCTGTGTGTGTGTGTGTGTGCGTTTGTTTGTAATACCTTGTGGGGATGATTTTCCTGACATATGCTACGTTGTGGGGACCAGTCGCTCCTCGTGGGGACCTGAGCCTGGTCCCCACGAGGGGAAACCCTGTTTTTGGGTCAGGGGTCAGAGTTAGGGCTAAGGTATGAATTGAGTTTTGGTTAGGGTTAGGTATGTGATGGTTAGGGTTAGGAAAAGGGTAAAGGTAAGGTTTAGGCTGTAGAAATGAGTAGAAATGAATGGAAGTCAATGGAAAGTCCCCACAAAGATAGCAAAACAAACGTGTGTGTGTGTGTGTGATTGTGGGTTTGCTAAAGCTAAGGTAGTTTGTGTTTGCAGTGTGGAGCAGATTCTCTGGGCTGCGACAGGCTGGGTTGCTTCAACCTCAGCATACGGGGACACGGGTGAGTCGGCCGAGTCGAATGGCGCCGAGTCCGTCGCTGCCGTTCGACTCGCTGATGAGTGTTTACCTGTGTTTTTCAGCGAGTGTGTGGAGTTTGTGAAAAGTTTTAAGATCCCTCTGCTGGTTCTCGGAGGAGGAGGATACACGGTGAGGAATGTGGCTCGCTGCTGGTGAGTGGAGAACAGAGAGACCAAAATCCTCAGATTTATGGAAAAAGTCTGTGGTGATGAAAACGGTTTCTGTCATGTAGGACTTTTGAAACGTCTCTGTTGTTGGAGGAATCCATCAGTGATGAGCTGCCTTACAGCGGTGAGCTGGTTCAGAGTTCACTTTCTGATCTGTAGCGCCATCTGTTGGTAGATTACTGAATTAGAATGTGATCAGAAAGCCCATTTGTTCAAGCGAAACACATGAAACAAATTGATTCCACACAATTTCCCACTTACAGGTAATAAAAATATGACATTTAGAGTTAGAATATATCAGACTAATAAAGAATGAATATTTCATACATTATCATTAAGTATACTTATATTATCATTAAGTAAACATACTTACTGATAAGTATGTTTAAAAGTTATTTTCAAAAGTATTTTTAATCTGACAAAGTGGCTTCATTGAATTTTTTGTTTCTTATTTTCCTTTTGGCTCCTGCAGAGTATTTTGAGTACTTTGCTCCTGACTTCACGCTTCATCCTGATGTCAGCACCAGGATAGAAAACCAGAACTCCAGACAGGTTAAACATTGTCCCACTTTTCACTGTTTTTGTTTCTTTATTGAATTTATGGTGAAATATCAAATTATAGATATTAAAAAATCAAACTCTCCCTACACAGTTGAAATTTAATTTAATTTTTATTTGTTTCAAGGCATTTCACCCCCATTTCTTAATAAAAAATAAAATCTCACGTTAATAATTCAATAAACATTTTTTTTAAATAAATAAACTACTGCTGCAAGTAGTAGTTTTGGTTTTGATAATCAGTATCATAGTTTATCATCCCTGTGAAGACACTCGAGAGTTGTCTATAGTAGAGCTGGGTGAGAAATTTATTTCAATTCTATTTTTGGAAAAATTTTTCTTTTATTATTTTTGTATTATAGGAGACAAGAAAGTCAGAGAAAAATCCTGATGGAAAAAAATGGCTTAATCTTAAGCCATCGCCCAGACCTTGTCAATAGCAGTGATGTTTTTATCTTGAACCAGTTTGGCAGCACAGTGGTCAAAATTTTTAATTTAATGTACTAATCCATTAATTTAAACATTTATTGCCCAAAATCAATTTCTAATGTGATTTTAAACTTAAATCTGTTCTAAATCTTGCTATCCTAATGTGAAATTTGGTGTTGCAATAATTGAGCAAGACGGAGATAAAACTGTAATCCTGATGAAATGAGCTTGAGGTCTTACCTCATTAGCATAAACAAATATTTTGTATTTTTCATTGATGGATTTGACTGGAATCTGCTGTTTTTGGCTGCGACTCTGCTGACTGAGTTTTGGAGTTTAACTTTATCGTTTAGTAAAACCAGATCAGATCAGTGGTTTGTAATTTGGCGAGAAAAAGGAATATTTGAAGATGGGATGTTGGAGCCGTCTTCACCGTTTCCGTGTCGCTGCAGTACCTGGAGCAGATCCGTCAGACCGTGTTCGAGAACCTGAAGATGCTGAACCACGCGCCGAGCGTCCAGATCCACGACGTTCCCTCCGATGTGCTGAGTTACGAGCGCAACGACGAGCCCGACCCCGACGAGAGGGGAGCCGAGGAAAACTACACCCGGTGGGTTTGCAGCTGTAGCAACGAGTCAGCAGGTTCCTTCATGTGTGAAGGTTTTTTTGTAAACATCTTGATTTTTATGACTTCTACAGGCCCGAAGCCACGAATGAGTTCTACGACGGTGACCATGACAACGACAAAGAAAGTGACGTTGAGATCTGAGACTAGAAGCTATTTGGACCGAGCTGAAATATGGGCTGTTAAACTGTTCATCATTGGAAGAAGTTTTTATGGACTTTGACATGTTTTCTTTTTCTTTTCATCTCTGTGTAATAGTGATAAAAGTTTGTAGTTTTCTATCAGACTCCTGCATTTCAGAAGCCAAAGTTCACATCCAACCATCATCTGAGAAGTGAAACGCCGTTTTAAACTGAACCAATATTTACGCTGCTGGACCGGCGCCAGTCCAGCCAACAACTGTTCTCTGCCTTTTTAGACCTTCTGTTTAACGTTGCCAGTTTTTAAAAAATGTGTAACCCGAATGACATGAGATGAAAATGTTCACATGAGAAATTGTAACCAGCTTTGAGTTAAAAAGAAAAACTTTGCATCATGTCCCTCCTGCAGTCTGAAATCCACCCATGTGAGTTTTGATAGTTTGGTTTTATTAATAAAATCTGAATCTGTGCTTATGTTGTAATATGTTCACCCACCACTAGATGGCAACACAACACATGAAAAGAAGCTCAGAGTTCAACTTTATTACTAATTTCTCCTGTAATGTATCACAATCAGTACCTACAAACACACAGTTTAAAATATTTAAAAATTAACGGTGGGCGCTTTCTGAGCCAGACACCGCTGAAATTCAGTGAACACAGCAAGTACCAAACAGCTACTTGTGTAGATTCAGCAAAACATCAGTTTAGGCCAGACGTAAACCATAAAAAGCAGATTTATCCCTTAAGGCTCCAATTTCAGCTTTCTGTGGAGATTAAACAAAAAAAAAAAAATTGTGTGATCTTTCTCTTGCATGCATCTTCAGTCAAAATGTAACAAGCTCCTGGCTGGCAGCAAGCAAATCAATATAAGAACAAGTTGAAATAAGCAGACTCCCTCTGTTGGCTGGTATACTGATACCCATTTCAAAAACCAAATACGAATCAATGCAAGAGGGAAACGTGTTCTCTTCTGTAATCGAGCTTAAACAGCTTCTCTGCACTGCAGATGTGATTATATGTAAACATAGAGGGCGTGACCTTTGCTCCAAGTGCAGTTAGGGTATCAGAATAGCAGCCCTTTTATTAATTCAGCCAAGACAATACTTCTCAAATTTAAATAAAAAAAGCCACATTCAAAAAAAATACAGAAATAAATTCAGTACGAGACAAAAGCAGCAAATGTCAGTTTTTTTCCCCTAAACATCTTAGAAGCAGCTGAACTTTGAGAACTCAGATTTCTGGGACTAAAACGGTAGAGCAAATGTTTGTGGAGTTTAAAGTGCACCGTTGCAGAAAGAAAGGTTGAACTTTTTGGTTTCCAACTCTCGCTCCAAAGCACTGATCTATGTTCTGGACTCCACCTGCCTTTAAAATACACCTTTACACAGAACAATGCTGTTTCTATACTCTAAGTTTCTAGAAACAAACTGCACATGTGCTCTGTAAAACACGTTGCCATGGCAGCGCTCAGGAAAGCAGCACTGAGGCTGGGCTGCAGAGCTGGAGCTGCATGCCAACCCTGCAGTTCTAATAATACCGACCCAGAAGCTGCATTCTGCTGAGAGCAGACAGGACAGAAACTAAAAGCTGGTTCACAAACAAACAGCAGCTGATTATGAGAGCTGAATTCAAGCAACTTTTTCCTCAAAGTTGCTTTGATGGAGTCTCTAATGTCAGGCAAATCCAACAATAAGAAAACATGTGGAGAAGTTCAGAAATTAAAAAAAAAAAAAAAAGGTCAGTCTTGTCTGATGCTGATCTGGGTCCAGAGGTTCTGGTCCAGTTGTGCAGGTGTGACTGAAGGCATTTAGCTCTACAGCTCTTCACTCTCGTACAGCGGAGCCGTGTGCTGAGCCGGGCTCTCCGCCGTCAGGACAGGAACGTGGCTCAGAGATGACAGCAGCTTCAGGGTCTTGGAGGCAGGAGGAGCCGTTTTCAAGGCTGGTGTTGTGCGAGCTGGAAGAGAAAAAGCATGGCAAAAAAAAAATACATTTATTGCAGCAAACATTGCTGAATTATTACACTGAATTATTTCACACGAGAAGTGCAGCAGATCCCACCCAGGGAGCCACAAGTCTTAATGGCGACTGGACACAGGCTGAAGATTCTTCTCATGCCACGTGTCTGAAAATAACTCCTGCCCAGTGCAGAGCGGCAGGCAGGGCTCACTGCCAGATAACGGCAGGTCCACACAGGAACAATGGCTCTGGGTCACTTTTAGGATTCCCAGTTTAAGCTGGATTTAACGCATGTTGATACAGAAAGGCAAAAGTTTCACTTTTCTCTTCAGCTTCATGTTAAAAACATTACTGCTTTGAATAGCTAATGGTTTTCTTCACTCACCAGTTAAATCCAGACCTGACAGTCTAGCCCTGAAACTAACCACTTAACATTAGTACAGGGTACATGTTAGTATTCATGGGATTTTTCTAAATCACAATAAAGCTGTAAAATGAGAACAATTTTAGAAAGAAGGAAAAATAAAGTACAGAAAAATATCAATTTATACGAAGTAAAAAGCAATTTTATAAAAGGTTTGCAGTGTACGAGTCAAAAAGAGTTTGTAATATACAAGAAAAAAAGTTCAGAATGCAAGTGAAAAAGAGCTTTGAACAAACAATTTGCCATTAATCAAAAATCTAATTTTATTTGTATAGCACATTTCAGCAGCAAGGCATTTCAAGGTGCTTTACATAATTGAAAAACAAAAATAAACACAGCATGCGATACTGAATAAACAGTAAGAAAGAGAAAGATTAAAAAAAGATAAACATACTTTTGTTACGGAATTTAAGTGCCTGTCGTCGCCATTAAAACAACTTCATCCAATTTCACGACTCATTGTATCTTTATTCTGGTAATCTTATGACTTCCTCCTCTATAATACGACTATTCTAATGATTAAAAAATAAATTAATCTTGCTGTCTTAATGTTCTGTGGTACTAAGGTAAGGTGCATTCTATGGCCAGAGGAAAATGCAATTTCTGCTCAGAATCAGCCGCCATTTTGTACAAAACAATAATGCAGCCTTCCCTGTGTGTGTGTGTGTGTGTGTGTGTGTGTGTGTGTGTGTGTAACTAAACTCAGTGAGCCACCAGCCTGTCAAACTCACTTTCTACTTGTGCTGGCGAGTCGTCGTGTTGTGGGAACATGGAGCTCCACAGAACAGATGCTGTTATTTGATAGAGCAGAAACCCAATAGCGAAGCTGCACTTTCATCTAGTGAGCCTTCCTCATCGTCCACCGCAGTGATGCGTTCGGATGTAAACTGAACATCCACTGCCTCATGAGTTCAGAGTTTCTGGTCGATCACATAACAGTTCTGGAGGACAGCAGATGGAGAATGTGTGCTCAGCACTACAATGAATCCAGCTCTGTTTGAGTTTACAGCTTTGCCTCTATGGTAACCTGCAGAGTATCTCGTGCAACAGATGGCTCTGATAGGAGCCTTTCACGAACATTTGCATAGAAAGGTGAACACACTTACTGCCAATGTCCAGCCTGGCGTTGCATGTGGACATGCCGGCTTCATTAATGGCCGACAGCGTGTACCAGCCAGAGTCGGACTTGGTCACTCTGTCAATCAGCAGGCACTGGCGACCCGAACCGTCCTGGTACAGACTAGAGAAACAAACCAACGTTAACACACGAAGGTCCTGCTGGCAGCCACGACTCAACTGCTGAACAGAGTTCAGCTCTCAGTCTGAGGTCAGCTCTCAGCCATCATTACTGTGAAAGCTGTGAAGTGTTTATTTTCACTGGAAGGTGTAAAATAAGTGGTTAGTGTTTCACCTCATTCTATTGGGGTCGATGCGCAGCATGTCTTTGTCCTTCTTCCAGAAGAGCTGTGGAGGAGGAGAAGCATCGACTTTACATTCTAACCGAATGGTGTCTCCTTCCAGAGCTCTGGTGTTCAACATCTTTTGGACAAAGGTGGGAGGGCGGAGGGCTTCCTGAGCTGCAAACAAACATTTTTTTACTTCCAACTCCAGTCAACCCAACACCTATGTCTTTTTATTTCACATTTTCAAGGCATGCCGTCAGATTTATACCTATGACGTCCAACCTCATGGTAAACCTGCCCTCTCCAGCTCGGTTCTTGGCCACACACTCGTACACACCGGCATGATGCACCGTGACGATCTCTATGATGAACGAATGCATCCCTTTCTCACACACCAGCATCTTATGGTAATCGTCTGGGCGGATAGCCTTGCCGTCCAGGTACCAGGAGATGTCTGGGGCCGGGAGCCCGCTGACCTGCATCCGTATGGAAGAAGATGACATTTCTCACTCTGAGATGGTTTCCTGAGAAATCTGGACAATTAAACAAAAAGGTGTGAGTGGATCACCTTGAAGTCGATCCTGCAGAAGCGTCCCTCTTCAACTGTGAGGTCAGGGGGGATCTGAAGGAAGCGAGGAGCGAAACATTTCTCCTGGATCGCTGATCCTTCGTTAGTCCTCTCATCTGTCCCTGAGTGGTGCCTCCCCCTGACAGGGATCAGATTTTATCATTTCACTTTCAATGACTCCATGCTACTCTTAATCGACTGCGCGCACACACACACGCACACACACACACACGAGAAAGCAGAATATTTCTGGTTTGTTTCTGTACATGGAGGATGAGCCCGTAGCTGCATTTCCATTAACCATAAAACTGCGCAACTTGAAATTCTGAAAATAAATTCACTGAATGAAAACATGTCGATTTTGAAAAAAGTTTTTCAAGCAAACATTTTGGCACTAGCATGAGGCAGTTTTTCAGTTGAACTGAAATGGATGAACTTTGCTAAACTTAAACAGAAACACTTTAATCGCATCACACGAGTCACATAATCAACAACTGGATGTTACTACTGGGAAAAATGATGGACGAGAATGACAGGGAGTAGGAGGAGCATGATTTTTTTTTTTTGGACGATGTGCAGCTGGCGCCATCACAGCATCTCACAGTTCATAAAGTTGAATGTCATTCAGCGTGTAGAATCCATAACTCTTCTATAAATGGCCGTCTACAATTTCCCCAAAACGCTGCACACATGGTCGCTCCAAGGAGGCGTGGCTTGTTGCTACTGAATAATACATCAACGTCTCCTCTGATTGGCTGATTGCTAGCGCCACAGCCGAGTTATGAACATAATCTCAGGTAACCGTTTACATCTGTCACTGCCATGATTTTAATGACTTATGTGAACAAACTTACTCACATGTGATTTTAATTGTGTTTCTTATTCAATGGAAACACTGCAACTCTGAAATTGTGTCTGACATTAGAATATTGACAAATTTGAGCAAATTTGTAATGGAGACATTTGTCTCTCTTTTTGAATATTTGAAATTCGGAGAAATGTCCCATATGTTTGGAGAAATAAGAAGCAATGTGTTGCATCAGAAGCATCTCAGCTTAATTATTAACAGCATTACAAAGTGATCATTATGTTTCATCTGCATGTTTTCCACAAGACTAACTTTTACAGCTGCACATAGTAAACACTGGCTTGCTCCCGCATTCAAACTCCCAATGTAAAGGCAGAATGAAAGCAGTATTGATGTGTGAATCATAGTTACCACAGTCCACCTGTTCGTCTTCCTTCTGGAGAGTCTGACTGCAACAGACAACAGGGTCGGTGTCAAGCTTTGAAAACTCATCACAGTGCAGAGCAGGACAAATGTCAAGAGAGGAGCTCTGAGTGTGTGGATGTTTGGACACAATAAGCCTGTTGTCACCAGTGGAGGGGACCCGTTCTCAGAAGGATGGATCAAAATAACTTCTGACTGACCTCGCTGGACATGGAGGATGTGCATTTGAGAGTGTGTGGACATGCCTGCATTGGTATTGTGTGTGTGCTTATGATGGGAGAGAAAGGATGGTGCAAAGCCCAGAGAGCGAGGGGGTTTGGAAGCAGCACCGTGTGTTAAAATGACAGCAGCTCACTGGCTCTTTCAGCTTGTTTAGAGGCCCTGAGAGGGAAACGGGCTTCCCATGCAGCCTTTCAAACCATGATGGCTACATTAGTGTTGACTCTCCAAAAAATAACAGGAACAAATGGATTGAAGTTTTCATACCCCTTGAGCAAAATTAAGGAACGAAAATGATAGTTTTCTAAACTATTTAAAAAGTAACATCTAAAAAGTGTGACATGTTTGCCTACAGTATGTTTGCTGTGGGCAAACATGCTTAAATTACACAAAAGCCTACATCCTTACACCAAGGATGTAGGGACACATCAGCCAAGTGTATTCAACCACCTCCATAGGAACACCTTTTACTGAGTTAGAGGTGGAAGTAAGGTGCAGGCTTTATTATTGTTTTAGTACACCAGTAATAGTTATTCACACACTGACATACAGTCAGTGTGTGAACTCATAGGGAGACTGAGGTCAGGGGTCATTGTTTAACCTCCCCTGAACAATATAACCACTGCTTGTCTTTAATGATCTACATGTCAACATCTTTAATTAGGATGAAACAAGTGAAGTGCAAAAAATGTAATTTTAATTCTAAGTTTTTAAAGTTTGTTTTTCAAAGACTTTACAGTTGGTGTTTAGGCATTGTTAATAATGTGACAAATGATTACATTTCCTGTCAGCTTTAAACCTTTTCTAACTCAACATGGTGGGCTGCTGGGCTTGGCAAGTTTTCTGGGGAAAATCCTGAACCCAGATGAGTCAGGAGTTTAGTCACTCCTGACTCTCCATAGAGCTGCATGTCTGAGTGAAATGTTTTCTACCAAAACTCCAGGTGTTTTGGATGTCAACCAAACCATAGCACTATAACCAACAGGAAGTCAACTGCAACCTAAAGAGGGCAGCACGAAGATGGTTTTAGGCCAAATATTACAAAATTAAACTATTTTCAAGAAAATGTCAAAATTTCCCCAGACACAAAGATAGCACCCTTAAGAACTTAACAATTTATCTTTAAGGGTTTATATTTACCACATGTAAAAGCTGAAGTGTTTATCCATTCTTTGCATGCAGCAAAGTTTCCTAAACCTTGGATACACATTCTCAAGGATTTAGGTCTGAACTAAGGCTAGACCAACATTGATTGCAGCTCTGACTGTAGGATTAGGGTGGATAATCTGCTGGAAGGTAGACCTCCAGCCTAGTGTCAAAACTGCTGGAGCCTCTGACACAAAGGTGGATTACATTTACCAACTTCTGAAAGTAACAGACTGCACTGGATTTTATTTACGGGTGTTGGGTTAAAGATGCACATCGCACTTTAGATTTTTTTTTTTTATGTACTTCTAACTTGCAGCTCTCCTATCCCATCCTAACAACAGACTCCTTTGTCTATTACATGTTGGTGATGAAATGTTTGTACATCAGTAATATTATGGGTTCTTTGCATTGCATTGCATTTGATGCGTTTCTTACTAAACAGAAAACCGTAGTACCTGGTCAAGCTGTAAGTCAGAGAGATTGTCTTGGTCCAACATATATGTAGCATTGTCTGGACCCAGCAGCCTGCGAGCCATTCGCTCCTCATACGACAGTTTCTGCCAAGAAAGAAAAACATTCTTATTAAACTGGCTTAGAGGAAACAAAGTGTGAGAAGAGTGCTTCAAAACATGAGTTAAAAGTAATGTCTTCAAATCAAGGCAGCAGAAGAGCCTTCAAAAGCAGGTTAGAGTTGGGTAGAGAGCAATCAGTAAAGCTTTGATGTAATGTTCATGAGAAAACTTCAGTTAATTTTCCTCAGAATAAAATTAATCTTGTACATCTGTTTTTATGAATGAATCAGTTTGTTTACATATAAACCAGCAAAAAGAAAGAAAATACACCCTTAGTAAGGCAAGCAAAACGCTTTTAGATGCTTTGTTCGACAAGCACTTTTTGATGGATGTAATCATGTCTATGGTTTAGTTTGTGTTTATTTTACAGCAGGAAGGGTTTTCTTTTTATGGAGCATTTGTTCCTGTAGTCCATCAGTCACACCTGGCTGTGTCTCCTCCTGGCTTCCTTGGAGCGAAGCTTCTTCTCCAGATCCTGAATCAAGGCGTCCTTAGAGCCCTGGATGTCTTCGTCTGTGGAGCGGGAGGAGGATGGCCGAGGAGCTACGGATTTCTTCAAGATGGGCTTAGGAAGGCTGAGAGGAGCAGTGAGAGAAGATAACGGACAGTAATAAGAAAATATGTTCAGAGACTGAAAATTAAAACATCTCGCCTTACAAAAGTATTCCTACCCGTTTTTGGTCATATTTTGTCAAACTTCTGTGTCTCTTACTAGGATGTTATGCCGTGGATGAACCCAGAATAAACCTGTTACTTGTAATCAAGCCCAGTTCAAAAAATAAGAAGGAAGGAGGGTGAGGTGTCCTGCCCAAAGACAGCAGCAGACAGATGAAATGGGGGTTCAAACCGGCAACCCACCGCTTACAGTAGTGGTCCCCAAAGTTGGTCCTCAAGCCGGCATCCTGCATGTTTCAGTTCTCTCCCTGGTTTAACACACCTGGATCCAATGATGGCTTGTTAGAAGGCCTAAGAAGAACATTGACATGCTGAAAAGGGTGTTACCATCACCAGGTAGAGAACTAAAACATGCAGGATGTCGGCCCTCCAGGACCGACTTTGGGGACCACGGATTTACAGGATGAAATAATTCCTGAGCCACCGTCACACTGGTGGTGGAATCAGGTGCTTATAAAAACCAGTGAGGTCATAGGTCAGGAAAAGAGGTTCTGAGTCATTGGCTCAGGGTCTCGTGTCCTGGTCGGTTCAGACGAAGTTTTTCAACGACTGAAAACCTAAAACAGATATGGTGGGCGTGTTTCATCAGCCTCATTTACTACACCTCAAGAAGTCCCTCCATAAATACACAAAGCATTAATCAGAGAAGAGAGCTCCATGGTAACTCTGGAGGAGCTGCAGGGATCTACTGCTCATGTGGAAGAAAGTTGATTCATGTACTCCACAAATGAAAGAGTAAAGAACTAAGCTATTCTTATAAGGATCTGTTTGCAGTGTGTTAGGTTATGCATCCCTGAATTTTTAAAAATACTTTCAAGGTAATGTTGCACAAGCTGTAGCTTTTAAGGGGTGTGAATACTTTTGCCTGGGACTGCGTTTTATAAACATCACCCCTCTAGACTGGAAAGTGCATTTAAACTCACGTGTTTGTCGTCCCCTTGTAGCCAGCAGGCAGGGAGACCACGGTGGGCTGAACCCTGCTCTCATTGTTCATCTGGGGGAGGGAGGATGAGGAAGGACAGTGAGGGAGGGAGGGAGACACTGGGAGGGGCTGCTGAGGAAGGGAGGATGTGGAAGCAGAGGTCCTCATAGGGAGGAGAGGACTGGAGGGCGCCAGCGGGGAGCAGGAAGGGGAGGTGGACGGGTGGGGGATGCTGGAGCTGGGAGACAGTTTGGAGGAGAACGAGGAGGGCAGGACAGAGCATAGGTAGGCAGCAGAAGCAGACAGGGTGTCCTGGTTGGCGGGCAGGCTGGCACTGCCAAGGCCGGAGGCGCTGGGGACCCTGGGGGTGAGGGTGATGGTGGAGCGCATGGTGGCGCGAGGCAGCGAGGACGAGGAGGTAGAAGGAGGGAACAGGGAGGTGCTGGAAGAAAAAGGAGGCGCAGCAGAGGAGGCTGAGGTGGATGTAGGAGAGTTGAGGCTGGATGAGGAGGGGGAGGACTTGGCGGTTCCGTTGGCCTGTGTCTGGATCTGACCGTGGGCCACTGACCTGGTCTGGTTCTGACTCAGGCTTAGCGACTGGAACTGGGACTGAGTCTGGGACACAGACCTGGACAGGGACTGAGCTGGAGAAAACGACTGAGTGTGACTGGCCTTCATCTGGCCCTCCGTGATGCTCGTGCTGCTCTGGGTACTGTTGAGGTTCTGCTGGTTGTTCTGATTCTCTTGGGCTTCCCTCAGCACGCTCTCATAGCTGGGCGCCTGGAAGGCCGCCTGCGACTGGATGAAGTGCCTCGGCCGCTCATAGTTGAAGGCACTGGGCGGGAAGGCGCCGGGGGTGAAGGAGGGCAGGTCCGACAGGTTCATGTTGTTCCCTCCTGACTGGGAGGACTGGGAGAAAACAGGATGTTTAATCTGACAGGAATAAACATCAGATTATCGGCCACTCAAACTTACTGTGAAGCTCAGCTTGCTTGGTGTGAACAGCTTGGGCGTTTGGGTTTTCTCCTTGACTTGTGCCGGCGGAGGAGGGGGGCTCGGCTTGCAGACCCTGACAGGAACGTCTGGTGACCTTTGACCCTCTGAGCTCAGAGCACTTTCCTCCTTGCTGCGACCTAAAGGCTCCTCGGAGCAGCTGGCAGGTTCAGGCTCAGGGAGACTAAATGAGAGACAGAGGAGTTAGAAAGAACCACAACGTGATGAGACGTAGCGGCAAGGAGGGAAATGTAGCCTAAAGGTTTGAAATGGAGCTGCTGAGTATTTATTGTATCATTTATCGTGAGCAATGTCTTATCTTATAAATACCAATTAATGATGTTTAAAACCACCCAAAATGTATTATCAGGATTCATAGTTTAACTATTTTCCCCATTTTTCAATAAAATCACCAATAAATCTGAAAACTAGGGCTGAAACGATTCCTCGAATGATTCGAGTACCTCGATTACTAAAATTCCTCGAGGAAAATTTACCTGCCTCGAAGCTTCGTTAATTTATGTTTTATTAGTTAGCGCACCGTGTTCCGGCCGGGACTTCATTTGCGTTGCGCGGAGCTCTCACTTCCGCCTCTGAGTTGTTGACAAAAGCTAAATCTCAGCGGCATAAAGTCCAATCTCCAAGATTGGCCCGTGGGGATTTTATTGATTGATGATAATGCCCGACTTTTTATCGTTTTTGGGGAACCAATAAGCATCCTTAACATGACTGGGGGAATGCCTGGAGTACGGCAGCATTTCTCCTCCAGGGCTGCTGGTTGAAAGCGAACGGCGGGAAGAGCGCTGAGGTGAGCGGATAGCCTGAACAGGGCGGGCGGGTGAGTAGCTGATGCTTACCGTGGAAATGTAGCTTTACCGACGAACCGCACAATAAATTTCATATCCCGGTCTGAAGAAACGGGTGGCGGAGCGCATCGTACATGGCTGGTAGATGAGTTTGTGAAGGTGTCGTAAATATCCCGTATTGCTTCCCCCCGTGTTCGTCCCCCGGTCTAACGGTTCGTCAGTCCGCTGGTCTATTTCCTCCCCTCCACCCCATCTTACGTTCGTTCATTCGCCCTCTCCTCCCACTCCAGGCGGCATTTCCCGTATTTTCAAACCCAAAGCGTGACAGGTTAGGTGGCAAGGTGAGTTTAATTAATCTATTAAACTCACTGAAGATGAATACATAAACTAAAAGCTGGATTGTAGACATTTTTTATAAGCATATTTGTGAGCCTGCCTCTTTGTTATTAAATTCAATATAATTTCAGATTTTTCTATAACTTTTCTTCTGGTTTACTTAGAAAGTGAGCTATTATTGTTACAGGTTAGTTTTCTAAACTACAAAAAAGCAACTGTTAGGGATGCTCAAATATGAAAAATTGGACTGATATTGATATCTGATAGTATTATGCCAGATTTACCAATATTTCATTTTAGAATTTTTTTTATCCGATTACTCGATTAATCGTAAGAATAATCGATAGATTACTCGATTACTAAAATATTCGTTTACAACAACCCTACTGAAAACAGTTACTGAGTGCAGCTTTGTGATACAAACCACACTTCTTCATGTGACTGGTGTCCCAAGAAAAGTGCATTACAGATGGGAATGTTATTCAAGAGCATTATTTGTGTTTGTGGGAATGGAATTGCTGTGACAAAGTGGCAACACTAAAGTTGACTGCAAAAGATGTAATAATTAGCTCTTATTCTCATCATTGGAAACCTGGGAGTAGTGATGGACTCTGACTTGAACCTTCAGAGCCACATAAAGACAGTCACAAAGTCGGCCTTCTATCACCTGAAGAACATCTCCAGGATTAGAGGACTAATGTCTCAGCAGGATCTAGAGAAACTCATCCATGCGTTTATCTTTAGCCGTATTGATTACTGCAACAGCATCTTCACAGGTCTGACTAATAAATCAATCAAACAGCTGCAGCTGATCCAGAACGCTGCTGCTCGCGTTCTCACTAGAACCAGGAAGATAGAGCACATAACACCAGTTCTAAAGTCCCTACACTGGCTCCCTGTAGCTCAAAGAATAGACTTTAAAATACTGTTGTTAGTTTATAAATCACTGAACGGTTTAGCACCACAATACATTAAAGATCTGTTATTGCTGTACCAACCATCTAGACCCCTCAGATCTTCTGGTTCTGGTCTGCTCTGCATCCCCAGAACCAGAACCAAACGAGGAGAAGCAGCATTCAGTTTCTATGCACCACGGATTTGGAACAAACTTCCAGAAAACTGTAAAACAGCTGAAACACTGGGTGCCTTTAAATCTCAACTTAAAACCCACCTGTTTACAGTTGCTTATGGCAATTGATGCCTTCTATGTATTTGCGAGTGACTGGGAGTCATTGCGCGTATATAAAACCCTGTAAATTCTAGACTAACAGGTAACCAATTAATGCACAAAATCCGCGTAGGACAGCGAAAGTCCTAGCGCAAAATTTTTGCGAAACAGGCGGACGGAGCCTGGTGCTGCAAGGCTGGAGGCCTTGTCCTGTTAGGCTGTGATTTTATTATCTTTTTATTACTTTCTTTTTCTTTCTCACTGTTTAACCCTGTAAATTCTAGACTAACAGGTAACCAATTAATGCACAAAATCCGCGTAGGACAGCGAAAGTCCTAGCGCAAAATTTTCGCGAAACAGGCGGACGGAGCCTGGTGCTGCAAGGCTGGAGGCCTTGTCCTGTTAGGCTGTGATTTTATCTTTTCTTTTTATCTTTTTATTACTTTCTTTTTCTTTCTCACTGTTTAAAATTATGTAAAGCACTTTGAAATGCCTTGCTGCTGAAATGTGCTATACAAATAAAATTTGATTGATTGATTGATCATTAACATGATATCATGAGATGATAAGGCTAAGTTCATATCGCCCACCTTTAGTTTGAAGCATGTTTGAAAGAAAAAAAGCTTCCGAAAAAAAAACCTGAAGGGTCAAGGTTAAAGTAATGATTTCATATTTAAAGAAAAACTATTAAACTATTAAAAAAGAAGAAGTTTGGAACAGCAAAAGTAAACAATCCAAGTTAAGATCAATGTTGCTGAAATTAAAGGCTCATTAAACATTTTACAGTGCTGACTGATGAGAGTAGCAGATAGAGGAGGTTCTGCTCCCTTTCAGCCCAGTCAGCCGGTTTCCTCCTCTTATACCAGCATGTCTGCTCCTCTACTTTTCTACTGGAAAAGAAAGAATGCCGTTACCATGACTGCCACGTAGTCGCCCTGCGCAGTGGAATAATGACAATAGCAGTCGTTCTCCCTCTCATACTGTGGTTTAGAGCTGGGCCCCGTCTCCTCGGGGCACAGAACAAGGTTTGCCCTGCCAGCATGAGCCGACCCAGACTCTGAACAGGGTCGGCTGAACAGGAAGTCTGATACTGCAGACTTCACAACTCGACTATAAATCACACACACAAGCACATACACACCAACAAACCTTGGCATTAAGTATCTGGACAAATCATGAAATTATTATAGTCCAATGCTTACATAACTAAAATACTGTCTTACAGTGTTGTTGTGCATTCAGAGGTCAAAACAATACCAGAAAAATCAGAACAAGCTGTTCGTTAAAAATAAAATAAAGCCCAATATTTTCTTTAGCTATAAAGTTTAAAGAATGAGTGCAACATGTAGTGCTGTATTGTTAATTTGGGATTAAAATGATCACCAGTTTGAAGATGAAAACTTTCACTGTGCTTAAAAGTCTAAACATTTGCAAGCCTGAGTATTAGAAAACTTATTTTACAAGAATTAAGTCATATTATTAAATGACAAACATTACCAGAATAAAAACATATCTGGAAAAAAATGACAAAATTACAAGAAAAAATATGTTTTAATGAGAAAAAAGCTTTGATAGTGTTATAAATATATGATCAGCTTTTACATTCTTCTTTAAAATGAACAATCACTTTCAATGTTTCCTGTTTATTATGGAGCATGCATGGAAATGTTCCTGGTTGTTTGGACATCTCAGAGGTAAAATAAGGGTCTATGTTTCCAAGAAATACATAAAAAGAGACAGTGCTTACAGTAAACAAACCTATATAAAGAGTCAGAAAACTGTTTAAAATGCCTCACTTCATTATTTTGTCTTTGATTTGAAATATTACCGCTCTCAAAAACATTTTTTCCCTCCCTTTCACGCGCTCAAAACATACAAACATTGATTAGCTCATTTTTGGAGGGCGTAACATTAACTTATTTAGTTGGACAAAAAAAAAAAAAAAAGGTCAATGCCTGTCATTAATCAGACCATAATGCAGCATTCACAATGAATATATAAAATAATGTAAAAACTAATTAACTAAAAACTAATTAACTAAAAAAAACCTTTTAAAATAATTTTTATAGCAACAATGCTATTAAACAAAACCAGATGCATTTATTGAATTCTGAACAGAAAATGTGAATCAACTACAATCAATACAGACATCGCTGTACATAAGTCTGATATTAAAAATTAGCAGCAAAACTCTGATTTTAAGAAAACACGACTACTTCAACAACAACAACAACAAAAAAGCAACCGACTCAACAATTGAGCCCAACAATCTAAAATGAAGATATTGGGCTTTGATAGTCAACTTTCAGGGACAACTACTTCTGAGAATATTGTTAAACGTGTTAATCTTGCACTTCATTCCCTGCAGATACACTCCCTCTTAATTTCAACTATTTGTTAATTGAATACACTCCAACCAAACTTTTGTGGGTGGAAAAAAAAAACAAAAACAAAAAAAACCCCACAACAATCAAAAGAGAGCATCCCTACTTTACTCATGTGTCTGATAGTCTGTGCATTTGTGTGATAAAGTGCCCTAAGCTATATTGGTCTTGGTATTCGGACATCAGCTGGCAGGTGCACACACTAAAGTGGTGACAGAGCAGCTTTAAAGCATACCAGCAAGACGGACACAAGAGCCGCACAGCATTGTGGGTTGGCCCAATGCAGGTTGTACAGCCTATGACATCACAGTGACAAAAAATGTTAATAGGACTTTGTAATCTGGATCTAGCACTGGAGATACAGACTTCATACTTTCCTATAAGGTTGACGCACTCAAGGATATTAGGTTGTGGACTAACTTGATCCCTGACATCATAGTGATGTACACTGCAGAATAGTAGCTTCCCCAGCTGCTAGGGGAAAATGAAAGAGAAATAATTCTTTCATCTAAAAAAAAGACTAATTATCCAATCATTCTGGCACCAGTTGTCTGAACAGCAGTCGTGTAAAGCACGAGAGAAGACGGTGGCTAGTTTCTGAAGGACGCCGCTGCAATGTCTGCTCTTCAGATTACATGTGAGATCATAGTTCTTGACAGCACACACTAACCAACATACTTCACACTGTGAAGCCCTTCCTGGAGTTGAACATGAACCAAAGTATCAGGTCAAGTTAGAGACACACCAACTGAAATGTGTCCAATAAGAAGAGCAAGGAAAGCATTTATTTATACCCTCTCAGAGGTTAAATGAATTACTCTCCACTTGCTGCAGTACGGAAACTTTTCATGAAGAATTGATTTGAGATTCAACTGAATACCAAAACTTTTGCCTTTGTTATTTCAAAAGACTTCACGTCTTTGAAGGAAAAGCGTTTGAATGCCTACTGTGCAAAACAACAGAGTTACTTGGGAAGTGAAAATGATCTGACTGCGAAGTGTTAAAGCCTCAAGGTCAGGGGGCTTCTAACACTTCACCACAGCTTCTAGCTCATGTCATTTAGCTGCAACGTCACTGCTGCAAACACACAAGAGCAAATGTAAAAAAAAAAAAAACTGGGAAAATTTTGGGTCCCCCTGAACAGTGACGTCACGAGCAGCTGAGTAGAAAAGGACCGGCACTGGGAGGATTCATAGTTCTAATACCGACGTTCATATTTTAACAGTTTCTAAGGCACTGTGTGTGAATGTGAAATTAAAGAGAAAATAACTGGAACCAGCTTCAATTAACCTAGAGTAGTTAATTATCCCGTCAGCGTTTTTTTCAAACACCGACAAAAAAACCCGGACAGAATTTTTTTTCTTCCCTTTCACGAGCTCGAAAAATACAAACATAGATTAGCTCATTTTTGGAGGGCGTAACATTAATTTATTTAGTTTGGAAAAAAAAAAAAGTAGGTAAAAAAGTTAAGCTGTCTAAACTTCAAAATGCACCGTGGAGCTGACACCTTCACTCAAACACACCGACATAAACGGAGTTAAAGCAGAACCGTGTGAAAACGCTCTCAGCAGCAACAAGGCTGGTGTTCTTACCTCGCCAAATGTTTCCTCGCCACAGAGCTCTAAGGGCTGAATGAAAGCAGCTCTAAACTCAGCTGGAGAAAGCTCGGCGAGGCTGGCCGGACTGCAACAGGTGACAAGGCGCGCTCACGTACGGCGCGCGCTGGTCCAGCTCATTAACTGCCAGTGAGCTCATTCGTATTACCATGGTTACTAACTCGGCTTTGTTTTATGATACATAGAGCCTCGTTTTACACATCTTTAACTGATTTAACTGGTTCGTTTCAGTTTTAACAAGGATGATGGACATAAAACTTAGATTTAAATTTAAAAAGAAATATATTTATTTATTGGACACCTACAACACTACAAATAAATACAAAAGAATCTGCAGAAAACTAGATTCACGTGTGTTGCGCGTTATTTACTCTTGGGAATTTGCCGTGTATTTAAAGCGCCACCAGCATGGAAACAATGGGTGGACGCGGTGTGTGCTGTAACCAAGGCAATTATGCTTTGATGCAATACTGCAAAGGTCATGTGAGAGATCAATGGTTTTGTTAACACGTTGAACACCTTCTTAGCCATGAATTGGGACTGAAACAGCTGATATTAATTTGCGCTAACTGGCAGGATTGCTTTCTAATTGCTGAGTGATTTCAGCTGGTGTCAAGGCTTTGCGCATGCTTTTTCCTTCTCATTCCAGTTTATATCACACATAACCAAATTTATGTTCGATACTTAATTGTCGTACCTGATGTATCAGTAATATTATGTTTTTATAACCTTGTACAATAAAACTAATCAGTTAAGAATATGGCTACTCAAAGTGAGCCAGGTTGTGCTGGAGGTTTCCACTAGGTAAAGAACAGTTCTTCTCCTCTCCATTGTTGCTCTATGTTTAGATTGATTGATTGATTGATTGATTGATTGATTGATGCAAAGTTGACTATCAACTGATGCTACTTCCTTGTTCAGTTCAAAGAATTGATGAAAACTCAATTTAATCAATTTCAAGAAACTCAATCTGACTGTGTTGTTTCATAATTGCAAATTAATTGGAGTCTGTATGATTGAACCAAATGAACAATATATTTCTGTTTATAAATGTGTTTTTTCTTTGTAAAGTTCCTTCACACTGCTTTTCATGTATATTGGTGCCATGTGAATAAACTGAACTGAATCTTACTTTATTAGTTACCCTGCAAAGCAAGTCAGCTTCAAATGAAATTATCTTGGCTATAACAGCATTAACCCTACACATGTTGACATATTAAACTAATTCATAATTTCCTAAGTAGATATAAAGAGCCAAAAGAGCCACAAACTAACAACTGGTGTCGTAAGTTCTTCTGTATGTGAGGATTTAAATAAAACTTTTATAAATAAATACAAAAAAAATAAATAAAAGCACATAAACATTTAAAGACACAACACCTCAATGTGTCTGTGGCTATATCTGATTATTTTGATCTCTCTGCCATAACAATTTAACATTATGTCAGCTCTAATATAAAAAAAAAATAAAAATAAAAAAAAACGACCAGTGTTGGATCAGTTCCATGCACATCACAAGGATCCATACATCTCCAAAGCGAGACCTCGTCTTAGAAAATCAGATTACAATTTTATTTTTTTCTACTCAGAATATAATCCCACTAAAATGTAATGAAAGAAGTGTGAGACAATGGTCAGAGAAAGCTGCAAAAGTCCTGGAGTGTTGCTCTGAGGCTGCAGACTGGGATGCACGACACCATGCCCACCAGAACAGAAACATCCCTCACTGATAACACACACTGGCTCACCAGTAAAAGTAAGAAACTACTAAGCAAACAAAAAAAGAAGAGTTTTTAAGGAATTATGAGGGAGCAACTCAAACTCGAAATTAGAGACAACAAGGAAGCATACAGAAAGAATTTGGGTAGTGAACATTTACAACCCTGCATGTCTGGATGGTGTCAGCACTAAAGGTCCATATGCAGAGCAGCAATATGGGATGTTGTAGCACTTCTTCCACTTTTGAATTATTGTTTTTAATGGAAAATAAATTATTTTGCCTATACCATTCTCTGCAGGGAAACTAAATCAATAAAAATACAGTTCTCAATGGGAACATTCCAGAAATGCAATACTTAAGGACTTTTTATCGTCATACCACCAATGTTTGTTTGTGGCACAAAAATTCAGATTCAGGTCCCAGATTAAAAAATAAAATAAAATGAAAAACATAATTAAAAAATAAAGTGGTAAAAATAATTTTTAAAAATGAATAGAAATTAACAGCAGCAATACGTTTCTCATGTAGAGAAACGGCAGGAGAAAAAGAAGTAATTTTGGAAATAGATACCAGCGACCTCCTGTGGATAAACATGTGAACTACAGCACATGTGCAGTACAGACATTTAATATCGCCACAAGTAATGGCCTACGTCATTTTTAAAGATGATTTCAGGAGAAAAAAACCCACTTTTGGTAAAAACGTGAATTAGGAAGGTGATGATATTAAATGTAACAGAATTAAATACTTGACCACCTGGTACAATAAATAATTTTTTTTCTATAATATTACAAAAAAACAATTACTTCCTTGCATACTTTTTTGATGGCTTTTTCTTGAAACTTTTCCACTATGCTAGAACAGATCATTAAATCCCAAGGAAATAAAAAACGACCTTTAGGGTCATATAATGTCTCAGTCTGTGAGGGCCTTCATGTACTCACTCTGCACCATGGATGCTGTCTTCTAAGGGGCTGTCGGGCCACTCCGGAGGGGGAAGGTTCATACAGTCGGGTAACACGGGAGGCAAATCCTCTATGCTTCTCCTGAAGGAAGCAGTCTCCTCATGATGCTCCGCCTCGCTGTCTTCCTGACTGAGAGACAGTGCTTCTTGCTGGCGAATTGCCTCGACCTCCAGCTGCTCCTCTAGGTCTGGTGTGTGTGTGTGTGTGTGTGTGTGTGTGTGTGTATGTGTGTGTGAGACAGCAACTCAGGTGAGCTCAAGGATCATGCAGCGGGTTTGCGAAACAGCCGGAAATGCCCGTACCGTTGTAAACTTCCAGTGTGGCTGAGCAGGAAACCGTGCCGTAGGAGTTGAGCACCACACACTTGAACAGGCCGGAGTCTTCGGGGAAAGCCTCGGTGATCACCAGCGTACACAGCTCCTCTGCAGAGACGAGACTTCAGCGTTACTCACAGGAATACACATCTTCCATTTTATGTTTCACTTTTAAATCATTACAGACTTACAGACAATGTTATCACTGTAAGAGCCTTACAGTGAAAAAAACAGAAATATTAATAAACTCATGAGCCACATTTATGTGTATTCATGTACTATTTTCATCCTCCTACTATTAATTATTATATGCAATCTGTGTTTTGGACTCACCTGGCACTGATGCAGAGCTGCCTTCTGGAAACACAAGGACAGATTGTTTGAGTTAACTTTAGCTTCTGGTTCTGATTAAAGTAATTCACATCTGAAAACAAGTTCCAGTAAATCCAAGCTGCTTTATATAGCTGATAGTCTTCTTTTCTACAAGAACCCAGTTTTACTGTCACAGATCATACAAAAGTCCCGTAATGCACAGCTTCACTGAAGTATAAAGACAGAATCAACTAACACAAAAGGAACTTTTATTCTAAATGGACAACTGTAACCTTTTTTTTCTTCTTATAATCGGTTCTCAAAATCTTAAGGTCAGTATTTTCAGCCATAAAATAAAATTTTTCAAAATGTCTTCTTTAACATGAAGATGAACTAAAATCTATTAATACCACTGAGGGTCTCATCTATAAATCACTTATTGACGCCATCAATATTTTTAAGATAAAATGTGTCAGATATGCATGACTCCATATTCACTAGAACCCAATTTGTAAAATTTCTGAAAATAAATTAATCTTTACAGCATTATCTCTGAAATAAAACATGCGGCAAAACCTAATAAAACCTAATAATTAGCTGCTTATTACAACCAACCCTTGGTAATCCCAACAGTTTCTGTACAGCATAATGTTTAAAAGGGATCTTATTTATGCAACTTTTTGGATTCACCACAACAAAAAGGGCTACTCTTGTAAACGTTGTCATTTCTACAGTCAGTATTATGTCGGCGGTGGGAACACTTCCGCTAATAGCAGAGCTAATTTATCATTTAATGCCATCGTATTTTCGCTAACTTTGAAATCATTCACTGTGCTTAGATTGTGTGCCAAGCTAGTCTAAGTAATTTAGCTGCTTACTAAATTATTTGTAAATTTAGTAAGTGGCTAAATTAACACTTTCTTGTGTTAATTAGCATTTTTACTAACTTAGTTTAAAATCATTCCCTGTGCTTAGCTTCTGTGCAAAGCTAGGCTAAATTAGCTTATTTAGCCTACCTTCTAAATTTAGTTAGTCACTTACTTGGCTAAATTAACTTTCAGTTGAATAAAGTTAAAGCAACAGAGTTAGCAACTCAACAACTATAAAACTAAAACCATGAGGGAAGACTCTGTCCAAAAGAATCACTTCCTGAAGAGAAACATGACATGCAGGTGTGCAATAACAAATTTGACTAAGATCTTGTGCTAGGTTTTCAGCTAATGCTGACTTCAATGCTAATGAAGTTAATGCTAAAGCGCGATGGTCGGTGTCAACATGGATGAAATGTAAAGCTATATGCCATAAATACAAGTATGGATTCTGCTTCACATCATATGATTCCATCTCACACTCACTCTTCCGCAATATCCTAAAGTCGTCAGAGTCCTGTATTTGTTCGTCTTCTCTGTACCACATGACCTGTAGCGGAGGGGTCCCCCTCAGCCGGCACTCCAGGACCACCAGCTGACCTTTCACTGTGGACATGTCATGGAGGCACTAGGGTAGATGAGGATGATGATGAGGGTTCAAAGGAGGAAAATAAGAACAAGAGAAAAGAAGATGGATGAGCCTGATGTCAGAAGAGACTTATACACAGCTAGTTCTGATATTTGTACTTTGCTTAAGGCCGAGGTGTCCAAACTTTTTGTCACTTGGGGCAAAATCTGTTTGTTTGTTCTACTTAAAAAAAGAACACCTAGTTTTCAAATTTTTTTAGGCTCAATTCAACAAATGTATTTCTCAACATAATAGCAAGATTTGGGTCACTTTCTTTAAGAACACTGGCTATACAGCCATGATGAACTCATTACATAAAAGTTGACTTTGGTGAAGCAAAGTCAGCTTTTCAATAAAAGTCTTTGAATAAAAGCTTGGTGGTAAAAAAAAAAACAAAACAACAACAACAACAAAAAAAAACAAAAACAAATACTTTGTAACATACTTAACTTTTTTCTATTGTAAGAAAAATTGTTGGTGGTAATTTTACTCTGATGACAAGTAAAAAGTCTCCATCAGTCGAAGGGCCACAATCAGCCCCCAAATTGTGCTTTGGCCACCCCTGGTTTATGTGTTTTCCAGACACATAGTGCCATTTCATAGCATAATCAAGTAACTATTTTAACTTTAGCTGTTATAGAAATGCTGTGTATATATATATAAAATTCAACACCTTAAAATCGGGCCTCTGTCTCTTTAAGAAACTCCTCCTAAAGCTTCAGAAAGTCATCACAACATGGCTGCACTATTAACCATTTAGCAAAATTTTACCAGCATTTCCATGAGAAGTAGCTTCTATAATGAACTCAGCAGATCCGCAGTTCCACCAGGTGTTTGTTAATTGCTGAAGGCTAGTCTGAAGGGACTGAGTCCACCCAGGCGCTTTGCACAACTGAATGGTTTCCACGAGAGATTAAAGGATTCTCAAAAATGCGTGAAAGAGTCAAAGCAACAGTCTAGGTATGTTTTTGATGAGGGAATAATATAACAAGATGTAAAGCTAAAAAAAAGAAAAGTCAATTTTACATGACCCTGTCCCTTTAAGGACACGCAATAGAGGTCTATGTTACCTTAACAAATGTTGGAGCCACTCCTTTCCCCGAGTACTGCTGATTGTAGACAGGACTCTGCGTCTGCACACAGAAAACACACAGGGTTCTGTTCATTGCTACTGTACCTTCTGCATACTTGTGAACCGGCTCAGGCCTGAACCGAACAATGTTATATTTATCCATTTCCATGAAGGATTGTTGCGCCCGCAAATATAGCAGGCAATAAAAGGTTACATTTTCCAATTTAAATGACACATTTCCATAACGCATCAGCTGAACGAGGACAAATGATTCATTTTAGGTTGATGTAATTACTCTCTGAGGGCTGACACACAACGGATGCACCAGGCTTGAGTGTCTCTGAGCGAGCAACGTGGAGGAGGAGGAAGAGGAAGAGGAGCGCTCCCGAGAAGAGGAGGAGGAGATTGTAAGAGACATTGTGCTGGTCTTCTTCTGCGTCCTCTGGACCCTGAGTGGTGGGACGTAGTGGGAGACATTACACCTTCTAAAGTTTCTCCTGTCCTCTTTGTGTGAGTGTGTTTCCAACTTACTGGGCCACGCTGGAGTCCATGTCGCTGGCACTGACAGATGTCCTGCAAAATATATAGATAATTACATATTTATAACTATCTTTAATTATAAATATATATAGCAAGCTGCTTATTAATGATATATTTTGAATTATCTTTATTAAGATATAATTAAAAGCAGAGAGAAAAGGAGGAAGTTCAAAGCATCATAACCAGGACTCCAACGTCTCTCTGCCCGGCTTTCTAACCTTACAATTTAAAGGAGAGCAACAAAAGTAAACAAGGTGGATCAGCAGTATTTTTTTTAAATTTTGAGTTAAATTGATAAACATAAAAACAGGCACTGAAACACATCCCCCCTTACACTGGTTACTCTATCAGAGCAAAAACATTAAAGGGGCAGTATTATCTACTTTTCAGGCACATAGCAACATTTTATTTCACAATAAAGTTCCAATATTCAGTTGTTATAAAAATGATAATTATATACATCAAATCTGACTTAAAAGAAATTTGACTTTGTAATTTAATGCCTTGAAATTGGGCCTCTGTCGCTTTAAGAAGCTTCTGCTCTTTCTGAAACTCCACCTTCAGGAGGTCATCACAAAAAGGCTCCTCTATTAAGCCTTTAACAACTAACCTGATTTGGACTTATGCGTTTTATACAAAGTACAAATATTTGCAAAACACGCATTCATAAAAAGGGAAAATAAAGAAAGGGAAAAAAAAGTGCAGCCCTTCCAAAAGTTGACGCCTTTATAAAGTCTAGCCCAGCCCATCTCTACCAAACCTCTGAGTAGCAAAAGCTTGAGTGTCTGGACTTCAGATAGTAGATAGCTCTGTCTTCAGTTAGCTAAAAAAAAAAAAAAAAAAAAGCAAAAAAAAAAAACAATTCAATATTGTTATATAACATGTAAGATTACATATTAAGGATTTTAATTAGTTTTAAAATCCATCCATTTTCTTTACACCCTTGTCCCTTAGTGGGTCAGGAGGGGTGCTAGTGCCCATCTCCAGCTAAAGTTCCGGGCGAGAGGCGGGGTTCACCAATCTGTCGCAGGGCAACACAGAGACAGACGGGACAAACAACCATGCACACACACACTCACACTGAGGGAGAATTTGGAGAGGCCAATTAACCTGACAGTCATGTTTTGGACTGTGGGAGGAAACCGGAGTACCCAGAGAAAACCCACACATGCACAGGGAGAGCATGCAAACTCCATGCAGAAAGACCGGGGCCGGGAATCAAACCCAGAACCTTCTTGCTGCAAGTCAACTGCGCCACTGTGCAGCCCAGTTTTAAAATCCTTAAAAACAAATTAGACCTTTAGTTGTTTAACAAACAACCTGTAAATCAAACAGTGAAAACCATGCAATTGTTAAAAAGAAACTCAAGTGTAGGATAAAAGTGAACCAGTTATATCCATTCATACAGCTTCCCACTGCTGACAGCAGAGGGTCTACCAAAAACTGGATGACAACAGTCTTCAGTTTGGTGCTTTGGTCCCAACCAGCTCTTATTTTGAAAGTTGATTTTACTTATAAAGTCTTCAAAATTAATTTGTTGTTTTTTATTATTATTTATTTAGGAAATTCCCAGTTCTAGTGTTAAATGTTCATTCGAATTAAAGGTTTACTGAATGTGATCTTGCATTATTATTTTTGCCATTACTATTATCTTAGTTAAAATGGTCTCAAACCAACAATATTATCATTTATTGGAATAATTCTGGGACAATTTATCGTCCAGCAAATTTTGTCATCGTTATTTCTTGTGTAAGTGTTTTATTTTGTTGATGCTATTGTGTCTTTAAGTACAATGATGTGTATTGTGTTGTATTTAAATGGTCAGATGTTTTTTCTTTTTATGCTTACTTGTCTCATAGGAGATAGGATGAAATAACATTTTTGTGCTCATTATTGCATTTTTCCTCTGCCACAAACTGCGGTAGTGTTGATTAATGTGCACAGCCTAGCTCAAGCACATGGTCACCCTCTGAGGGCCATCAGGAGCACATCACTTCCTGAGCAGCGAATCACTGTGAGTCTCCATCATGGTCTGACTTTATTTAGCTGTAGCGTAGGGTTTCGTTGCTAACTGAAGGTGTTTTGGCATTTTACGGCCCATTCCCACCCTCGCTCTGTCTTGGGAAGGAGAAGGAGCTGACAGAAGAGGCTGAGAGTCATGTTTCTGGGCTAAATTAAACTCTGGCTCCTCCTGAACACAGAGGAGGCTTCCTGGCCTCCATAACCAGGCGACAGGGAGAAGTTAAACTTTGATTCACTGCAGATTTCCTTGTCTTCTTTTTGGTTTTTATCACTGATACAGCTGCTAACAGGAGACTATTATGGCTTTAAAGGTCAGTATTATGCAAAATAGATTTTTTTACATCATGTTATGATGTTATTCCCTACTCAAAAACATACCTGGATTCTTTCATGGAGGTTAGTGAAATCATTTAGTCTCCCATGGCAACCATTCGGCTGTACAAAACACCTGGGTGAGCCCTAGAACCACCTTTATGGATGCAGTTTGGAGCCTCCATATGGGGGAATTTTTCTGTCATAATCCAAGAGCACACATTCTTAGTCTTAAAGCAGGATTTCATGTCTTTGGTTTTCAAAACTTTTAGTACTTTTGCTTACGTTTTTATTTTGAAAGCAGGACTTCATGTATTGCTTCTCAAAACTTGTAATGCTTATACTCAAAACTTCTCCTCACGCTCAGACATAGTCTCTACTTGGACTCTGCTCACTTATGAAACATGAAACTGCCTTTTTGGCACATTCGCCTAGCAACCTCTCAGCCAATAGAATGAATGTGTTGTAGTAGGTGTTGTCGAGAAAAGTCGAGCTCAGCCCACTTCCCCATGCTGGAGATTTTAGTTTAATAATAACAATAAATAAAGTTATCTTTAAAACTGATTACACAGGTGACATCAAGACCCAACAGTAGAGTCAGACGGTAATAAAATTAATCTGGTTGTGTGTGTTGTTATTGTGTCCTGCTTTAATTCTACTTTTTTCTATTTAATCATAAAAAAATCATAGTCTGACAGAAGGAAAGTTATGAAACAGGAAAAGCAGGTTTCCTGGAAAAAGAGGAAGTTTCCAGCCTGCAGTGAATAAAAATAGTTCAAACTGCTCATTTTGGGCATTAAAGGTTTAAAGAATAAAATCTAAACATTTTGAGTAATTGGATAAAACCCAGAGTAAAATACTTGAATTAATAATGATAACTTATAATTAAGCTAATAATTAATATTGGTTGATGTTGGTTTGATTATAAGAATATTTAACACTTACTCTTACACTTATGGAAGTACTTAAAGGTGAAAGAAGTAACTGTAACATGGTGTCAAATGATTAGAATAATGAATTATTATTGGTTTCTTTTCAGAAATGTCTGTAAGAACTCACATTATGATTATAAGAGTAACTAATAAGTAATGGTTATTATAATATAAGTGAATGCTAAATCAGAGAAACTAAAAGGTTAGAAATGTGATTTTGACATTGACCTTGAAATGGTGTAAAGTGTGTAACTGTAACTAAAGGTCACTGATGTTGTGTTAGAGGTGGATGGTAGGTGAAAGGTCAGGTGGAAAGAGGAACTGATGGGAGAGCGGAGGTAACCAAGCCCTTATTACCAAACTAACTTTCATAAGAACAGGTTAGACACAAGAGGACTGTTGAGCAACTTGGGACATTAGTACAGACATCAGGTCATCATGTCTCCAAGACGGTGATGGATATGAGATCATCGGTCCAAGCAGTCAGCCAATGACCTGATGCAACAACAGTGTGTTTGTTTCCTTCTAGCGGCTGTACCTGTGTGGCCACTATCGATTGTAGCAACCTGCGCCACCCACTGGATGTAGCGAGTTAATTGGGTGAACAATGCTGTTCTTTTAGCGAACAGAATTCTGCTACTCGCTAACAGAATGCTGTTAGCGAGTAGCAGTAGCTAGCAGTGCTACTGTTAGTCAGTAGCATTGCTAGTGGATGTTTAATGTAATATGGAGCAGACAGCTGAGGGCGCTGCTTCTCCTACATCCAGTGGGTGGCACAGGTTGCTACAATCGATAGTAGTCACCAGGCCAACAAACACACCCAGTGCAACACTTTCTTTCTATTGGCTGAGAGGTTGCCAGGCGACAGTGCAAGCAGAAAATGTTTCATAAGCGAGCAGAGTCTGAGCAGAGACTACATCTGGAGAAGTTTTGAGTACAAGCATTACAAGTTTTGAGAAGAAATACATGAATTTTTTTCAAAATAAAAATGTAAGCAGAAGCATTAAGAGTTTTGAGAGCAAAAAACATGACATCCTGCTTTCAGACTGAAAATGTGTGCTCTTGGATTATGGCAGAAAATTTCCCCCACACTTCCACCTCATGGAGCAGACCTCTCCCACCACTCCCCCAAGCAGCTCCTTGAGACTAGTCAGCAGCAATTAGCAAAAACCTGGTGGAACTGTACATCTGATGAGCTCGTTGTAGGAGGTATTTCTCAGTGCAATGCTGGTGGAAATGTTGTTAAAGGGTTAATAGAGGAGCCATGTTGTGATGACTTCCTGAAGGCAGCGTTTCATAAAAACAAGGGTTTCAGACAGAGGCCAAATTTCAAGTCGTTAAATTACAAAATAGTATTTTCATAACATATTTACTTGATTGTGCTATAAAATGGTGCTATGTGCCTCAAAAAGAAACAGACACACACAATGCTGCCTCTTTAAGGGAAGAAAAACAGCTGCAGCTTGTGCATTACACCCTGTGTCCCCTTCAGATAATCACAGCAAACAGGTGTATTTGTGTGTGTGTGTGCGTGTGTGTGTGTGTGTGTGTGTGTGTGTGCCCTTTTACCAAAGCTTGTTGTTGATACAGCAGCAGTTGCTGTTAAACCCTTTGTGTCGCTTGTCTCCGTTACATAACCGCAAAATTTATGGATGCATTTACCAATCTGTAACCCGGCAGGTCAGAGGACCATCGAGGCTTACAGTAAAGACAGAGGGCAACGAGTTCAACAACGACAAGCAGGTGAACTAGTGCAACACCAGCATACACACTTATGCTCAGATGGTTTAGACTGCTGGGATGTGCAACACACACACAGAATATGAAAAATGTATGAATAGAGTCAAGAGAGGAAGTGAAACACAACCACAGAAAATGGAAGTTAAACAAGTTAAACACTGTCAGGCAGATGAACTGGTGTGTCTGGTGTCGCTGATTTAAAGGTCTAGAAATACTCTGAAGATAACAATAATAAAATTATTTTACCCTCAACATTAAATAATTCCATAATCAGTCTATTAAACCTAAAAGGAAAGATATGAATTTAAATCTGGAGTTATTTAATTTTGATTTAATGTATGAGCAATAACTCATACATGGGATGCTGAAGGAAAAACTCCATCTTCTTTCCTTTAGCTTCCCACATTGTACGTTTTGATTGGGCCAATAGAATCAATGAGCAGAAATGGTAAATGGCTCATACTATCCCAACTCTTTATCAAGTTTGAGGACTCCAAAGTTCTTTACTGGAGAGGAAAAGAAATGCCTTGCCCGAGGTCAGAATGACTGAGACAAAGCAGGCATTTCAACAGGCAACCCACTGGCTACAGGACAAACCCTCTACGTCCTGTCGCCACTGCGGCTTCAGAATCCGACAACTGTTCACACGAGTGGGTAAACCTGAGAACAGCTTTCAGGAGGACAGGAGGAAACCAGCACCTACTTGAGATCCGACTTAATTTAAGCAACCACCCAGTGTGACGTCAGCCCTGAACACAACATCACGTGGTTTCTCTCAGCTGTGGACACATTTAGCACAACAGTAGACCATATACACCTGCAAGCTGAGCTATACAAAAAAACAGTTGCTATAAAAACTACCTAATTTTCAATTAATGAAGAAGTAGAACCATTTAAACAAACTAATGTATGTTTGAAAAATCGTGGCTCTTATAACAGTGGTTAATAATTCAGCTTCACAAGATAATACATTTATTATCTTTCCGTTTTTCCAGAACCCTCAAAATGCCAGGGTTGATTACAAGCTAACAGGTTCCTCCTGTTAGCTTGTAATCATTGAGAAACATTGGGGGCATAAAATCAGTATATTTGTATTTACCGAACTGCATTCCCTGTTGAATATTTATGCTCTCCCGCAAATCATTTGGTTTACCTGAATCTGCGGTTCAAATATGGGTGGAACCCCACGAAAAGGTGGGGTTCCACCCTACATCCAAATGTTTGAATTCTGCATGATTATTATCTTTTCTAAAGTAAGGCACCTAAGTTGGAAATTGCTTTGGATTTTTATTGGAAAAATATGGTCTATTCTGAAAAACAACAACAACAACAACAACATAACAAACAAAAACAGAGAACAGGATTTGGGTTCCTGTTTTTCTGAAAATACTTGCTATAAAAAGCCAACCTTAATAAATGAATTAAAAGTAGATTTCGGTTCACCGAAGCTTGCTTTGGAATAAAAGTCTAAAGCAATACATGCACTCCTACTTAGTACGAAAATAAATAGAATCCAAAAAGCACTGTTAAAAGAAAATGGCTGTGTTGTCCTTGACATTTTCCAGTTTGAGAAGATTTTAACTTGTTAGGAGTAATTTTTGTCCTATTTAAGCATAAAAAGCCTCCATTTGCACATGAATGACAGTTTTGTCTCATTCTTGCAGCGTAGGGGCTGAAAGTGGCTCCAGGGTGCACCTTGGACACCCCTGCTTTAAAGGTTGTGATTATAATGGGGCAAAACGGGGAAAAGTTCAAGTGCTACAGATACTTTTGTCAGATGCCATGCCTTTATACCTCTTCTTCAAACATGCGTTGTACAAACACAGTACAAGCAAGCATCATGATCTCCAAAGCTCAACAAAAGGTGTGAGGGGAGTCTGCGACATTTCCTCAACCGCTGAAAAACGAGCTGCCCACTCCTCTCAGGCGCTCTCAGTATGGGAGACCAATTTAGCGTGCAGCGGGTCAGCTGGTCAGTCCAACCACCAACCACACGCTAGTGCTGTGCAGTGAATCCCCTCAGCAACACACGTATACACACACTTGCTCTGTGAGTGAGATTTGACTGGTATGTACTGCAGGCTATAAATGACACAACTTTGTTTTGAATTATTTCCACCCAATAAGAATCCAAATACTTGCTTGCATCCGCACTCACATGGATCCAGACGTTAGAAAATTAGATCCTCAATAAGGTCGGGACGTTGGTAAAGAAGGGGTGGGGGTGGGGGGGGGTGTACAGGCTCATGACACAGCACATAAAATTAGCCCAGGGCAGACCACCCCCCATACCCTGCAAAAACCCAGCTGTTGTCTTCTCTCTGACTGCAAACTCATTCACTTCATGCAATAACACGCTCTATCAACCCAACGGGCTTCAACCAATTAAATCATAGCACGATGAGACCGAGCTGTTGGTTGGGTTTGGACTACGGGCAGCGATCAAAGCCATGCACGTTTAAAACAACCCCCTCCATCCCTTCCACCCATCACGTGCTGAGCCCCTTACCTGTCTGCTCTTTCTCCAGCAGATTAAACAACACAAACACAAACTAAAGTCCCAATCAACCAGGAGGACGATCCCGTCAAACTGCTAGGTGACCGTGTGGCTGCCAGTCATGACATGGCCAACGGGCGCTTGCTGCTGTGGGTGAGCTGACACACACTTTTACACATGTATGTATGCGTGTGTGTGTGTGTGTGTGTGTGTGCTCTTGGGTGTATTGAAAGGGTCAGGAGGAGGGGGTAAGAGGAGGGGATAGCAAAGTTCTTCTGGAGGGCAGCAAAAGGAGCAAAAAACTATTTCAAGTAGTTTTCAGCTTCGATATTAAAGGCTAGATGGATTGTTCATTAGGTTCCTTCTTTAGCTTAAAAAATACAAATACAAATGACTAGTATAGAGAATGATATATTTGTTGTTCAGGTTTTTTTTCATGATTAAAATTGTTCTTCTAGATGTCACTGATGTTTTTATGCAGAAGAGGCGTCCAGGGTGTCCTGGCCGACGGAATGATGACAAAGTTCATCCAAGAACTGGAGACAGGAAACCTGCGACCGGTGCCAGCGAGTCGTCTGTGGAAACATAAAACTCAGAGAGAGACAGACACATGGAGAGAGTGATGGGTTAATGCAGTCTGACAGAGGACCGCTGCTGACCACCAGCACTAATGTACCAGCTCTACTACCACAATGAACCATGAATAAAGAAAGAAGAAAACGTTTTAAAACAAATTGGCTCTGTAATTTTGGCCCACCCTTTTTTTTCTTTGAAATTGAAAATAATGTGTGAGTCAACAAATAATTATCAGAGCGGCTTTTACATCTGGAAATTTACAAGGTCACCTCCATTTTGGCTTGTTTGGGTCTAGGTCAGGTGTAATACGAGATACACCCTCTAAAATGTTCCTCTTTAGTCTCGTCAGACCACAGAATATTTTCTCAAAAAGTCTTGGGGATCATCAGGATGTTTTATGTTAATTGCAATTCAATTGTAGTTATTGCACCGAAGCACAACAAAGTTCATTTAAGCGCAGCCCATCCAAGGTATCTGTGACCAAAAAAGGTCAGCAAGTGGCTTCTGAACTTTCCAATGGAAGCAAAGGTTTATAATTTATGGTGGTTTTCTACAAGTCCATCTGGAGAAAACCCTACCCCTACGACACCAAGTTGCTTTTGGTTAAGAGAAACAGATTACAGACGATTGAACATCGCCCATAATCTAAAAGCGGAGCATGATTGTTGATTTGTTTCTGCTCTCTGTTTGCCCTGTGATTGACTTGAGTGTTTCGACTGTGTTTTCTCCATCCACGCATGAAGCCCCACAGCATGAGTGGAGTGGAGATGAAGAAAAGGCAGGCGGCTCACATCGAGACGGAGACGCAACAGTGAAGCGTCTAAATATTTACATCATTTATAAAACTTAGTTGTATCAATCTTCTCCCCAAAACTGAAAAATGTATTGATAATTAATAAGCAATATAAAAAGGGTAATTCATTATTTAATATAATATTTTATGAATAGGTTTTCAAAAGAATAAATGGATCAAAGATTAAAATGGTTGAAATTTTGGGATTTAAAATTATGATTAGAATAAAATAAATCATTTTTGATATGTAGTGACATGTTTAACTTTATTCTTGTAAAAAACAGGCTAATCATTCTTTGAGGTTTCAAAGTGACAAGAAAATATGATGACTCAAATTAAATTGGTCTAAATTGGAGATTTACAAATTAGCAATTATGGAACTGCTTCTAAAATTTACAGGACGGTTTGGGTTCAACACGATGGGAAAGATTAATTTCTCGTGTAGGCCTTATATAAAAAGAGGGTCAAAGGATTGACAAAACATAGTTCTAAAGGAGCAGCTTCCTCAAATGTTAAGTTTACTGAGTTATAATATAAAAGGAAAATTACAGGAGGTGAGTTAATTAGGAATGAAGTTTTAAAGAGAAATAAATAAAACTAGAAGGCTTTCATAGTATATTTTAAATTTATATTTAGAGTGTAATATCTTAAGAGATTAAAAGAGGGAATTGTTAAGAAAATAAATTTAAATATGCTAGTTTTAAAACTTAACATGTCTTGATTGAAATAGCCTAATAATAGTTTTGAAATCAGTAGCTTGTTCTGATTTCAAAACTATACTTGTAGTTACAGCAGATGGTCTGCTAAGATCTTTTGAACTGCGGGAACTGTGGGAAACTGTGGGAAACTGTGGGAAACGATCAGGAGAAGTTCCAGCTTTTCACACAGATCCGTGAAAAGCCATAAAACAGCAGGAGTTCAGGAGAGTCTCTGCTCTCACTTCGTTTAAACAAACGGGGACAGATGCCCTTAGACTGTGGCTTGCAGGAAGCTTAAGAAGGGTCAGAGATAGCTTCTGGTTGGATGAGCAAAGGTACGCCTTATTTGAATGAATTAAAGACAAGAATATGCCTTTACTATAAAACTTTCTACACAGGAGTAACAAATCAGATTTGCTCTCACAATTCTCCAAAAATGTCTTTGCTTTTCTTTCTTCCTTCTTTTCCATTTGTCTCAGGTAAATGTTTACCTGAGACAAACATTTCTGTTTGTCTCAGGTAAACATTTACTGTTCTGCAGTTTTTGTTGTAATTTTATGCGTTGTCGTCTATTGGATTAAACTCTGTAATTCTGTGACGTCAACACTCATTGTTGTTTTCTGTGTGGTGTTGAGAATGAGAATCTCAATCGATGAATCATAATTTGTATTGACACACGGAGCATAAAATCAGCCAAGAAAAGCATTCAGACTTTACTTATTTTATTCACTTTCAGCGCTGAAAGGAGACGCTTTACCATTACATCCGAGAAGAGTTTCTAAAAACGTCTGTGCACCGTCTGAGGAGAAAGAGGAGGGTAGCTGATTATATGAACTGAAGACACTCCCTGAAATCACACCATGTCTCTGTGGCCTGATAAGTTTCTGTTTCTCATGAGAAATGGACCTTGGTGTCTAATAGAATCAAAAATGTAACTCTTTACTATGGGCCCTTTGTCTAACAGCGTGTGACTCTTTCTCGGCTTTGGTAAAGCATCTCAACATTCCCCCTGTTGGGCTCTAAAAGAGCCCAAAAAGGAGAATATAAACCCTAGAGCAGACACTGTCCCCTCCGGAAAACATCCCCAGAGGCTTTTACAAATGTCGACATACATATCATCATTTCAGTCATTGATGTCTTTCATTCATGTCATTTCATCTCATTTTATTTCATCTCTATTTTGGGGGCAAAAACGGACAGGGCACCCCGATGCCTCTTAGGCGGTGGATCGAAACCACAATGTCCCTCTTACAATCTAATGAAGAACACGTAAGGAAATAAAATTTTAAAGAATGTTAGGGTTAAAATTAGAAAAAGGAAATTCAACCGTCCATGGCATGACTTTTTTGTTTTTAGTGGAAGAAAATATTTTCCTTCAGACTTGTGAGAGCTTCATCATCTGTAATTACACATCAATCATAAAGTCGGACCACGACACTTTCTGGAACCAAATATTATTATTACCTTTATGTTGCTTGTTATTTATTTATTATTTCTTCTTTTTTTTTTTTTTTTTACCTCAGGTCAACGCCATGCCATAGAAGGGTAATGATCTATTAAAGAACAAAGTCTGAAATTTTTTGTGTTAGTTTTTATATATTTTTTGTAATCCAAGTTAAAAAGAATGAATGTTAAATTTTATGAAAATATAAAATGGGTGAAGTGTTAGGAGGATATAATTTTCATCTTTAAAGTAAAAAAGTAATAAAATTATATTCACTAAGTTGTTAGAGTTAACCAAAATGTAAATTGAATAGAATGTTAGGATGATATTTCAAAACTTAAAATGCAAAAATGAATAAAGTGTTAGGTTAATATTTAAAATGAATAAAATGAATAGAATGTAAAATGAATATAAAGTAGATATTACTTAAAACTTAATAAGGTAAAAGTAGAAATGTTAAGCTACTATCCTTTAAAGTCAATGAAGCAATAATGAGTAATGCGTAAAACAATTTGTCAGTAAGATAATAAACCAAACTTATTGAAATTTCTATGTAATATTTAAAAGTTAATGAACTACAGAAAGGATGCAATGTTAAACAAAATGAAATGGTAAGAAAAGCTTAGAAGTCTGAGTGTTGAAAGGCACAGAACAATGAACACATTCATAAAACAGCAAACCAATGCAATAAATCAGGATCAAGGGCAGCACAGTCAAAATATACTGATATGAATTAACTGCGATGAGGAAACAAGTAAAAATGCTCTCTAAGTAAAATGTAATAATAGTAATAAAATCTAATCATATCAGTCTCTCTATAGCGAGACCTGCTACGTCAAATCAGTTTCTGCGTGTGTCCAGATGTAGAGCCGGCGCAGTCTGATAGGAAACCCCGACAGGGCCATAAGGCCTCAGTGGCGTTTCAGCTGTAATTTGGTCCACCAATCGTGGAAGGCGCCCACAGTCTGACATCTGGCACACCCAGAAAGGATTGGACTTCATTCTGCAACAGAAAAAACACAACAAAAAGCGAAATCAATGGATTATATAAAGAACATTAAAGTGAATGAAAAAATGTTGTTTTGTCACTAGATACTAGTACTGCCCTTATACTATAGAAAGCTGGAGGTCCACGGTCGTCTTTAGGTTCTGGGAAACCATCTGATAGGCAGGTGGGTTCTATTGGTACCGCTGCCCTTCTCTATGTTGGAAGTGATGCACTGGACAGCCAAGGACCTCAGGCAGGGAACAGCAGCATCCACAGGTGATGAGGAGAGCAAGGAAGATTCTTTAAGATTCTGCATCATCTGATTAGTACATATAATGTTCTTTTTTTATTTAAAGGCTGCTCCTTGAAGCTGAAGATCAAGTTGTTGTTTTTTTCATTCTAAGCCAATAGAGCATCAATATATCAGTAACATCTGTTATTTCAGTTCTTCTCTTAATAATAGCTAAAGAAAGGCTTAAAGTCAGTAACACCTTGTACATTTCAACCTTCAAAAATAACTTTCCTTGTTTTAAGTGTTGGCATATTCATAGGATCAGACAAAATCAGAAACCAAACAAAAAATCATGTAAAGGATCAGATTATGAAATGAATGTGCAAAACTGCCCACAGTCATGTTTTATCAAAGAATTATCATTTGAAATGTATATAAGATTTATCCCTACTAGAAACTTTACCAGAAATCTTAAACCATACATAAATGTTTTGCTTTTATTTTAATTAACTTCAATCAAATAGTCCTCATTTAACAAGAAGCAACCCTAAAGGCCTGTAAATATCATCAATAGTGTGAAACGTTAATGATCCGTGTTAAATTAAGATCCCTTGTACTATATTGCATTCATGTAATAAAAGACAACCTTATTTTGTCTCAGACCAAAAACTGTAAATTATGATTATGAGAAATGTTTAGGCATTGGATCAACAATTACACATAGACCTAGATTCTGTTTTATTCTGTCAATCTGTTTGACCCCCTTTAATCAGTTCCATAATTGCTAATTTGTAAATCCCAATTTAGACCAATTTTTATGTGAATCCTCATATTTTCTTCCCATTTTAAACCCTCAAAGAATGATTAGCCTGTTTTTTTTTTACAAGAATAAAGTTAACCCTGTCACTCCATATTTACTGACTTATTTTATTCTCATCATGATTTTAAATCCCATAAGTTCAACAATTTTAACCTTTGAACAATTTGTTCTCTTGAAACCCTTCTATTAAATATTTGTTAAACTGAATTTAAATGCAAGTAGCAATTTTGCATTTGTTACTGTTCTCCAAAACTAAAATATTCCAGGGTGTCACAAGTTTTCCAAATCTTCTGTCTAGAATTGAAAGTAGACTATGAGATGTTCTAAATGTAAAGATTTATCAGAAATGTTTTATTTCATTTATCATTTCCCCCTTTTGTTTTCTTATGTAAATAGAAAACAAACAAAGTATTGTTCAGAGACTCTTTTTTTTTGTACATATGTCTAAAATGTCCAGCTGAAACTGTACTGCAAAGGCCAAAAGTTTTATTATTTTAACGAGTTCAGATCAGAATGTGGGTTGCTTTCCTAAAAGCAGTGTCATTGTTCTGTGTGAACCGACAAAAGAAAAAAATGATCAATTTAGGCAGAGGAGTAAAAAAATGTAGACAAAGATTATGCAGTACTGTAAGATGTCTCTACGTTTCAAATCAAATGTTTTGTTGGACTTGGATTCATGTATCAATTCAATCAAAATTTAAGGCACACAAGTGTTGTGAGCCAGTTTTTGTCCAATCAGTTTGTTTCTTACATAATCAATAATTATCATATCCACTTTAAAAGTTTCATCATGTCCAATTTGTGCCTTTCTACCAAGACACGCATGTGTTTTGAAAACAGCAGTTAGTTCAGTAAGTAAATTAGTTGGTTAGTTGGTTTGTTATTAGAAAAATAAAAACAACAATAATGTCAATACAAATGAAAAGAAAATAAAACATGTCAAACCAAATGAAACAGTCTCGTAATAAATGATATCTGATTTTAAACCAAAGCTAAAATGTGATTATTTCTGTTCCAACACATTATTTCCCACTTTGAAGTAAGGTCACCGAATTATCTGGATTTAGAATCATAAATTGTCTTTGAGACAAGAATATTTTGTAATGAACCGTAGTTGAATCTGGAGCTGTTTCATAATCACCCTTTGAATCAAACACATACTCATATTCATTTACCAATTCTGTTCCCTCTTTAGACATTTTAAGGTGACCAAGTTTCGAATAAAAAGAAATCCTGTTTTTGATAAGATAATAAGAGAGACAAATTTTGGTTAATCCATGATAAAGTTCAAGTCTGGTATAAACCTCATTTTTAAAGTTTCGTTAAGTTTAAATTTAACCCATTAGATGTCTATTTTGTTTATAATTTTACCTGTTATGTAATTTCATTCATCCTTCATACAGTTAATTTTACCACATGTGAATATAGTGAATTGTGCAGGATTAGTTTAGTTTCAATAAGTGTTCCCTTACCATCATTTATTCCGTCCAGCCAATATTTCCCCAAAGGCTGTTTAACAGGTCGCCTCCTTTCTTCTGCACCAGGTATTCTAGCCCTTTTTTTTTAGTTTTTCTCTTTCTCCCTTATTTTGATATTCGCCATGCTTTGACAAATAAGTTATTAATGCTTCTATTTACTCACCGAGCGCAATCCATGACCCGATGCCCCACTTTGGATAGTATTTTTCCTTTTCAGGTTCACCCTCCATCTGTTTAGGCTAAAATTTAGGCTCAAAAATCACCTCTTTTCTTACAGTTTTAAAAATAACCTCTTCTTCCTCTCTTTCTCTTTTTTCCTTTTTTTTTGCAGTTTTGCTCGCACGGCGGCGAGGAAATCAAACACAGCAGACAAAGTCAAAAACCTCCCACAGATTATAATTTCCCAATGTTGACCATGATTTTAAAACATATTGCAATAAACAGAAAAGAGTACATTTAAACACATAGCGTCAGCTCAGAGGCAGAACCCCACACACATAGTTGACAGATACACACACAGCTTTACACAGAAATGGATCCACGCTTTTCAGCTCCTATTTTTGTCCTCTTTTAACACTTAAAACTTAACGAGGATCAGATCGCGATCAGCCTTTATCTTATTCTCTTTCTCTCATTTTTTTTTCCTATGATGGACTTCTTTCACCGCATTTTTAGCATTTCTTAAGAAAGTCTCAGATTGGCTAACGCGTTCTTTTCCGAGGGCAGTACTCCCCGAGGGTAAAACCGACAAAACCTAACCTTAACCTTCCCCGCGTCCGGCAGAAGGGGGGGGCAGCCATTTCCCACTGCAAAAGCCAATCAACCTTTTACTTTAACTTTTAACTTTAACTCTTAACAACTTAACTTTGACTCTTAACTTTTAACGTTAACCTTACTCCTATGCACTCTTTGCAACATTTAGACAAAACAGTCAAAAGCAGTACAAACAACCGCTGACACTCGAACAATAGCTGACAACTTATCTAACTCAGTGACAAGCAGACAAACCTGGGAGACAATACAGACAACAGCTGATAACTGAAATTTATACAGACCTGAGAAACAGTACAGTGGTGTACATTAAGGAACAAGTGTCCTTACCTTTCATGTGGGCCCTACACCAGAGTACTGTTTCAGAAAGTCTGCACCTTAACGGCCAGTCCAATCTCTCCTCATGTGTCAACACAAAACCATCCTCTGCTACCAACTGTTGAGAATGAGAATCTCAATCGATGAATCATAATTTGTATTGACACACGGAGCATAAAATCAGCCAAGAAAAGCATTCAGACTTTACTTATTTTATTCACTTTCAGCGCTGAAAGGAGTCGCTTTACCATTACATCCGAGAAGAGTTTCTAAAAACGTCTGTGCACCGTCTGAGGAGAAAGAGGAGGGCAGTTGATTATATGAACTGAAGAGACTCCCTGAAATCACACCATGTCTCTGTGGCCTGATAAGTTTCTGTTTCTCGTGAGAAATGGACCTTGGTGTCTAATAGAATCAAAAATGTAACTCTTTACTATGGGCCCTTTGTCTAACAGCGTGTGACTCTTTCTCGGCCTTGGTAAAGCGTCTCAACAGTGGCTACACGCTGTCCGCCGGGAGAACCTGGGATCGAAGAAGATTGAGCCAGAGAGTTTTCTTAAGAAATATTATAACCTAAAATATTCTTCAACAATATCCAATGCTAAAACCCAGGGGAAAAAACATGCTGACTAAGATCTCTGTACTATAAATCAGGAGGCGCGCGACAGATGTAACATTTCAAGATAACGAACAACAAGACTTTCTAGAGTGACGTTTGGTCTGTTGTTTAGCCCTTTGATTGTCAGCTCTTTTGGCGGCAAATTGTGGAATGATAAGATGTTGAACATGGTAGGGATTCTGTAGCGCACAAGTTACGGTCCGATAGTCTGGACTTGTCTCTTCAGAGGAAACGTCAGAGGAAGTTTCCTCTGGTGAAAGATTGGCCAAATTGTCCCCTAGGACAGATCTGTCTTCATGGGTCCGGTCTTCCCCAGCCGGGGAAGTTTGTTTTTTGATATTAGAGAAATCGTTCCCTGCGACAGATCTCTTTTGACGGGTCCAGTGGTTTAATGCCGCTATCATCAGAGCAGAGGTGGCGCTTTCAGATTCAAGGGTCTCGGTTTCACTGCAAACTTCCCCAGCTGGGGAAGTTTGTTTTTTGAGACTAGAGAAATCGTTCCCTAAGGCAGATTTCTTTTGATGGCTCCATTCTTCTAATGCCGCTGTCATTCGAACAGAGGCTGATCTTTTAAACTTCCCAGCCAGGGAAGGGCTGAAAAGGTAAGAGTCAAATTCATCGTACTCGATGGACTCATCTCTACAGCTACTTGTATCAAACGTCACCCCAGGAAGCAGAGTATTAAAAAGCCTCCTCACTCCTTTGGTGACCAAATAGCCTGCGCCAAAGGTAATCGGGAAAAACATGGTGGTGAATGCAATTTTCTCCATTATCAAAAATATTCGTCAAACACGGTGCTAACAGTCAAAGAGATGCTTGGATATAACCTCCTGTTTTGAGATCCAAGCATTCATAACCTCAGATGTTCTTTGATCTATGTCATAGATGAGGTCATGGCTACAATGAGTCACTGTAGTTCTGGGGAATATCTTGCTTCTGATCGTTGCTATGGAAACGGTCAAATCAGTTCTGCATGACTCAAACTATTAACTCTTTACAACTGCGTCATTTAATCATTCGAGGTGCCATGACGGACTTCAGAAGGGTATATTTCAGGAGGCTAGGGATTAAAACATGGATTTTAATGGTTAAATATTAAGTTTAGATTGACAATGGTATATTAAAACCATTAATTTAAGTAGGTTTTTTCATCATTCTATCAGGTTTAAAAATTTTAATCATACTTGACTTAAAAATATCTTAAACGTAAAATTAGATGTAACTTACAAACATTTGCTGCTGCTGCTGTTGTAAATTGTGACAAGAAATTTTGCCTGCTTGGAGAAGAGCTACAAAGAAATAATTTTGGCTTAATAATTTTACACGTTAGCATAAAAACAGAATAAAGAATGATCCCAAAGAAATTATGCTGCTGCTCCATATTTGATGGGTTGTAAACGACCCACTCGAACACATTTGTTCTGTACGTAAACAATAGACAGAACGTAATGTCTTCCAGCTTTTTCTGTGTAACTGAGAGCTTGACACCAACAGCAGCACAGCATCAGCAGCTCACATTGCTGATAGCTGGGAAGGAGATAAATGAGTCCATTTCTATGCTTTCATGTAAACTGGTTGTGAGTCTGTTGGTTTTTCACTTTTCTTGTATTTCAACTATTAAACCAACTGGTAAACAAATGTTTATATCTGTTTTTAAAAGAATAGTAGCGTCTCTCTTATGTCTCCATCAGATGAGCAGCATTAGCAGCTTTTGGTGAATATTAATAATAATTAGATTGTTCTTGAATACGATTCAGGATTTAAAATGAACTGATGAAGATGGTCTATGTGGAGAGATGTCTGTGGTTCCCTTCTGGACCTGTTACCCCATCAACCCGATGTGGAAAACTAGCTGGGCAAATGCCTTTCCATACAATTCAGCTTGATTCTCATCTCCCTTCAGTGCTCTGTCTGAGATTTCTCCCATTGACCTCAGTTTCTCTGATAGGATTTCAACCGGGCCAGTGGGCAAACAGAAGAAGTTGTGAATGATGAAATCGATTTCCTGGGCTCCTTTAGGGTTATAACCTGCTTGTAGTTTCGTTCACTGACTCCGCAGTGCATAAAGTCTTTCAGTCTGTGTTGGCCACTTTTCCAAGCATTGAGAAAATAAAGTCGGACCAAGAAGAATGTTTAAGACATTTTATTGCTGGTAAAGATGCCATTTGCCTTGGCATTTCCATTTTAGGATGGTTTGTATTTTCTGCTAAGCTTCATTGCATAGATTCCTTCATGATCGAGCTGGTACAATTTATACGTCACGGCCAAACGCCAGCAATTGGGTATCGTAATCTAATTCTTTGAAACTTGAAGTTCACACCTCCATTAGACAATCATTTCTCAATAGCCGAGGGTCTAGACCCCGTGAATGAAGCAAAGCGTAAATCAAGGAGCTGGTTTTTTCCAGGCTAGTGGGACACAACAGATAGAAATTGATCTTAAGTATGTGTGCATCGATGCATATCTTTGTCAGTGACTCTTGGGACACTGAACAACAAAAACCTCCAACAACCAACCGTGGTAACTGCGGCCATCAGACAGCAGACATGGATGCCAGAGAACATTGGTGTGGTTTGTTTTGAGTTTTAGCTGAAATTGTGATCTGTGGAATTTCTAACAGTTTCAGAAAAACATTTGTTCTGGTTCTGGTGCAACGTATAAAATAAAAAAAGACAAGCAGCACAACACTTACTTCAAGATATTTATTGTTGTATCACTGTCAACTTTGTCCTTGTTTACATAAAATGTAAATTAAGAGAGAGATCATCTTAAAGCAGAAAGGGGTACAGTATACAACACGTCAAACATTGGTCCAGTGCAAAAACAAGCTAACGGAAGTTTTACTAACTACATGACTAAGAACATAAAAAAATTTTCACACACACATATTATATATATATATATATATATATATATATATATATATATATATATATATATATATATATATATATATATATATATATACTCATACTCATGTATTTGGTCTCATTAATCACAATGTCATGGAAAACACCAATTATTTTCTAAATCTTGAATTATGTAGCCCAACATCAGTTTTTGATGAAAAAAAAAAAAACCAGTCAATAAACAATCAGCGTTTTGGAGATTTTGCATTTCAGTGGATTATTTTGGTCCAATAACGAGCTCTTGAGATGTTTTTAGTATATTCACTGTTCCTGTCATTTACTCATATTTCCTCTCTCTAACCATAGAAACCTAATTTGAACTTTTCCAAGTGAGGATTCGTATCTACCGTAGCAAAACCAAACATCCCTTTTATCTGGTACTTAACACTTCCCTAGAGCCTCCAGCTACGTCTTTCACCTCCATCCCTCTGTTTTACTGCATTTTAACCACCTGTCTACCTTACTCTCTCCCACACAACAACTCATGACGTTTCAGCAGATTTTCATTCCTTAAGACTACAAGGCCTTCTTCCTCTGCATCCTGCCTGGATAAGATGCTTTAACATCATTGGAAAAGATTCCCTTTGTCAGTAAAGTTTGCAACAACAAAAAAAAACTGTGTTTTTTGTTTCTGACAGTTCTTGGTTAGTTCAATTGCAAACTGGTGAAAAAAAAGGTCAGAAATATTTCAAGGAACAGGATGAAAAACTAGAGGAATTAAAGGGAAAAGGAAAGAAATCAAGTTTAGAGAGTTGATTTGAGTAAAAGTGTTGGGACGATAAAAGGTTTGGAGATGACAGAGATAAAGAACTGGTGGAGACGTGAGTCACTGTGGGTCTGAAACTGAATCTGTTATGATCCCAACCAGTGGAAGGTGTGGGAGGAAAGTTTCTCATTAGTGATCCAGCTACAGTGTTGAAGACCTAGCAACAGGGGCACTGAAGAAACTAACTTTGACTAACGGTGGTACGTAAAGACATGAACAATTTGCTTCTTTTCCTCCCAGGCTCAGTCCAATGACAGTTAACCAGCAGGAATCTGTCTTTGCCAGAAAACACATGTTGGCTGTTTAAAAGTGTAAATTACTGCAGTGTTATGGTTTTAATGGGAATATGATAAGTGAATGTTATTGCCTTTTTGTATATTGTAAAAACTTATGACAGGATGTGTTGCATATTTGAGTGCGGTTGAGTTAAATTACCTTGTCGTTGTACAATGTTTGTTTAAGTCTTTGAAAAGAAAGGCTATTCTTTTATTTTAACACTCATAATACACGATTTTTGATCAACTGGCCCAATGCAATTTAAACTTGGTTGAAACTGTTTTGGTTCAGAGCAAAGCTCAATTTCTGGACTCTACTGACCACTCAACAGCATGGCCGAATACAGACTGATAGCTGCGCAGATGTAACTGGAGCTAATGGCAAGTTAGCACATTTTTTTGTTTCTCAATAATATCCCTCCATATGAATACATTTGGTGAAATATATTTTACTAATGTGAATTACTGGAACTGGTCAATTATTGTAACATCACATGAACTGCATTTGATGTATTTTCATGTATGTAATTCCAATTTACCCCATTGGAACTTATTTTTGCTAATTCTTTCCACCAACAATCTTTCTAAGTGTCCTTGGACCTAAAAGTTGGAGTTTTGTGACAATAAACCACAACAAATATTCATCTAAAACAACATTTCTGTTATTAATAGCCAACAAGCTTTAATGTTAGCCATACATTAGCTTAAAATGTTAGTTAGCTCCAAAGGTTAAGCTAATAACTAGCTCTGGTAGGTTTATCTGAAGTTAGCTAATGGTTAGCTTTGTGTTTGCTAACGCATCAAATACTGAGTTGACAAACCTACCATTTCATTTGTACTATCTGAGTATGTTAGGAAGGAATGCTTGTTGTTCCCCTGAAACAAATGCTTTACATTTCATAAAAAGTTAGCAATAAACGTTCAACACCCAGTAAGATCTGTTTTTGTTGAGGTTACAATATTCTCACAGAACCAGCTGCATTTTCAAGTTTATACTTAAATCTACTGACAAATATTAATGACTACAAAAAATATTTGGCAATATTTTGACAAAATTTAAAGTGAAAACCAGCAGCGGAACGTACAAAGCAACGCAAGCAAAGCCTAAGGCTGGAATGTATACACAATGAAAACGGAAACATTTCCAAATGCAAAATTCACACGTTTTTGGTGAAGTTTTCATCGCACGATGGCCTCGGACAAGTTTTCAGGTTGATAATTTGGTTAACATATCTGTACAACATTATAATATTCTTCAAACTGATCTTAGTCTGTCTTACAAAACGGGAAATCACCTAGTTGTCTTTGCCAATTTTTAAAGTTAAACTTAGTGAAACAATACAATAAATCTCTCCTTTTTTGTTTTTTCTGTTCCTGAAATCAAAACAACAGGACACAACGCTTTGAAAACGTAACACTTTGCATCTTAAGGGGATGGGACGAAGTACATTAAAGGCATCAAAAGCAACAAAAACAAACAAATATCCTGTCAGAAACATTAGTACGTGCCATATTTGACAGTAAAACAAATACTGATCTAAAGCAAACGGATACCAGGAACTTCAACGGCTTACTATATCTTACTTTGAAAACATTAATTCGTCTCAAACCAGGATACATAAGAGCAAACACCGGTATCATGGTTATTGTGCAAAACACCTGATTTATACGCATCAGGAGAAAGTCAACTAAAAAAATAAAAATAAAAAATTTATTAAAGCACCTATGCTTTAATAAATGTTGGTGGAACCTGAACAAGAGCTTTACTGTCAGTGGCTCTTACTCATATTCACAAACATTCAGAAATCACAAAAGTAACACACAAATAGTCTGTTCTGAGGTCGAATTTCACATTTATAAGCCTGTATTTCTGTACACGTAAATAAAGATGGCTTGGCATTTGTAAAACATTTAGAAAGCAGTGCATTTTAGATAAATATGTACATCGTAAGCTGTACAATAGACACAAAAAAAGCAACAGTGGGGCTGTCACTTTTCTTCATCTCAAAAGTTCAAAGCGGTTTTGTTTTTGGTCCTCAGTACGCAGAAACAAAAGGATGAGTTTAAGTTCTGGGATGGACTGAATAACTTCATAATAGAAGTTATGGAAACTGATAGGAAAATGCTAGAAGACAGAAATTTAACACAAACTACGCAGTGGAGCGTAGCACATTGGTGTTAAAAGGATTTTCTTTTTAAAGTGCTTATCAATTAATTCAATCACGTTAGTTATTATTATTTTTTCTCCAGATAAAGGGATTCATATGTGAATTGTGGAGTCATAATGCTAATAAAAAGGATACACTTCATCGTTCGTGTGGTCGTGTATCGATGAATAAATTATAGAAATTGATCGCATCAGGATTATCTAGAAGTCTTGATGAATAATAAAAATCTTTGAGGTATTACAAACAGGCAGCACTGATCTAGAAATAATAATAAAAAGTATTTTGAGAAGACGTCACAAAATCAGGGCGGCGCACAATTAGCACAATTAACTGAATCAAAAATGATCTGACAAATAAAAACTTCAATCGTCCAGGAGCATGTTCTGAAATTTTTACACTTCCAAGATTGGATGTTCCTATGCTACATGTTGATGAGACAGCAATGCTGTAAAGATTCGCTGCTTTCTCACAAAGGCACTGGCAGCTAGCTAGGCTCTTCCTACCAACAATCCATGCCAACAGGGGGCGCAGCGATTAAGTTACCTGTCTCTGAATCTCTCGAGTGTCGTGCTGCGGGAGCCCGATCGGTGGATTCAAGCAGAAAGATCTGCAATCAGTCCATGTCGAAGTGGGATCAGGCCGAATAGACCTGGGGTTATAATCCTTCAATCCTGAAGATCAGCGTCGGTCAGCACAAATCTAATCGTCGCGTGAGCACAGAATCAAAAAGACGGACGCCAGCAGTCAGCAGATCCGCCGGTTACCAGCTGAACAGAGAGTTCTGTCCGAGCGTCATGAAGTAGATCTGGCTGCTGCCGCCGGACTGCACCGAAGCAAAGAACACCTGCAACACGGAGAACAGTTTTGGTGGCGTGTTAAGTTTGATCTCAAAGTCGTGTATGAAGCTGTTATGATTTGGGAAGAAATTAGTGCTGTCAATTGATTAAAAATTTTAATTGGATTAATCACACACAGTAGTGCTGCGATTAATCATAAATAATCTCTATGCCTGACTTCATCCAACTATTTAAACGAAACCAATTATCTGACTTTTTTGGTTGTTTTTTGTAGCAGAAAGCAGGTGATGTAGTCAAGTAGCAGCAAACTTGTTCTGACAGATAAGATGAGATAATTTTCTAATTCTTAGGTGCCCCCGTTCCTTCCTGATGCTGCCCTGGGCAACTGTCCATACCAAAAACTGCCAGTGTATGCACGCTTTCAAAAAAACGTTTTAGTGTCTCGAACCAACAGCATCTGAAGATTCTCAGTTTTCCAGATTTTTATAACCAGGAAGGTTTAAAGCAAGCCATTTTGTTTTAAATTTGGAAACGCTCCTCTCCATTCGTTTCCTGTGGAACTTGTGTGACGAGGCACCAGTCTCTGGTCCTCACCAAGTCCAGTGAACGGTGCAATTCGTACATTTGAAATTTGGAGCTCGTACACCTAGACATCTATGAGCTAGCAGCGCAACATGAAACAGTTGAAAAATGTTCCACTTTTGCCTTCCACAGTTGTTTGCCTCTCCCATAACGCCCTGAGGTGAACGAGGTAACCCTCCGCCGGAGAGAGGCTCTCTGGTCAAAGTAGGTAGTTTGATTAATGTGCGTTTTGTAATATTAACAGGTTAAATTTTTCAGATAAAGCACGTGTTAACGCGCTAACGTTGCTGGTCATCTCACCTTGTCATTCCTCTCACACAGGAACTTGAGTTTCTGGGCCTTTTTGTGCATGAACACTCCGTCTAGGTTCCCCGTGTTGGCCGACCTCAACTCTATTGCCTTTTCTCCCCACCCCATCACCTGGTTGGACTGAAGGTAGGCTGGACAAAAACGGACGGACAGAGATGAGTCTTCAGCAGAGGACGTAACCACTTCCACGTTTTTGCTCACAGCGTTTTCTGTGCCTCTGATTACCGACAGATGTTGGCATCTCGCCCCACTGCAGCACCGTATCCTTGGTGATGCGGCCGTATGTGTCGATGTAGACGCCCTCGTCTTCGTAGCAAACCAGGACCTCGGTCCCGGCTTTGTTGGGCAAAATGATGATGGCGTGAGGATGGATGGGACCCTGGATCTGTTCAACAGACGCAAAAGCAAAATTCTTAAAAATAATTTAAAAAAAGGAACAGTTCTGAAGCAACATACAGAAAAAGGTGGCAAAAAAAATTCTCTTATTTTTTGACAGATCGTTTCTACAAATTATTTTAGCAATAGTCCACAGGGTATAACGGAAGGAAGACAAAGGATTTATTTTTGTTTCTTTATATCTATGTGCTTATTTTAATCACATAAGTCTCTGTATTTGACATGTAGCTCTTATTTGGACAAAAGGAGACGTTTACCCACGTTGCTTTGCAAATGTTCCCTGAATTTCTCAGCTGTGAGGACTTCACCTCACCCTCTGATTTAGTGCTGAACTAATTCCAAACCTTTAATTTCCCTCTCATAAAGTCACATGTGATTTTAATTTGGAAGTTGCTCGGACATATCGTTATGCTCATAAAAAAAATACTCTAATCTTCCTGCTTTGTCCACTCGACCACAAAAACCCCAACATTTTTCTTACACCTTGCAATGAATCTGCTTCAGATTTTGATCACAATACCATAAGTTAAGAACATTACTGACAGCTTTTCTATCTATTAAACAGTTGAATTGTAACTTTATTTTGTGTAAAGTTGCTGCTTGTTGTTGCCGTATGGCTGGCTCTGGGTCAGTTTCACCTTTCATCCTCCTTCCACTTCACACTCTAGTGATTGAGTAATTACTCGATTGCTAAAATAATCCTTTACATCAGCCCTAATTAAAAGCACATGCTATTTATGTCTTCAAAAACATTTTTCTAACCATCCTAGAAACTTTCATTCTGTTCATGGGCAGCTATTCCAAGAAATTTTCTTAAACCATATAAGAAGCAAAATCTATTTAAATCTAAATTTACTGACCTGTTCACAATATGCAGTTCAGAAATATGAACTTTATTTGACTAATTTGTCTAAAAAATGGGGGGGAGAGGGGAAATAGAAAAACATTTTCCTATTGGATGGAAAACAAAAGACTCATAAATATCTTCCTAACTTCCTATCAGTGCCATATTTTCACTAAATAAAACATCACGCCTCCCATCCTTTTGGAAGAAGGAACAGAAGAATGAAGAAATGAAGAAAACAATAATGATAAAATAAAACGACAGAACAATGTGTCACTTAAAAAAAAAAAAGCCCCTCCAGAGTTACGGTCAGCGTTCAGAGCTGGTGGCAGGAAGCGGGTAAAGTTTCATACGTTACCGGAACACGAGCCACCACAATCCTGAGCATGAGGACCGGCATCCACAGGCGCAACGCAATCTTAATCCTCTGTCTCGGAATCAGCATTGTTGGATAGTTTACCGCCAACATCCACAGGTGCGTGCATATGGTGTGTGTGTGTTTGCCTCTTTAGGTGAGAGAAGGCAATGCGTGAGTCATTGTTGTGCCAGGATGATTAGATGAATTTCTATCAACAGCACTGAGGAAACCCAAACCCCAGTTTAGAGTGAATGGTGCAGGGAGGCGCGAATGGGATGCGCACATACCAGGAGGTGTGTGTGCGTGTGTGTGTGTGTGTGTTTAAGAGAGCGTATGACCGCGCAGCTACGGAGAACGCGTGTGAAGAGACTGTTAGAGTGTTAAAAGCAAGTGGAAGTGAGTGGATTTTAAAGCTGAAGTGGGAGAGTGAAGGTTTTTCTGCAAGTGTGTCAGAGAGAGAGATGAAGTTTGCAGCTGCAGCAGCAGTTTAAGGCACCAGTAGTAGGCAGACTCGCCTAATATACCCAGAGAGGAGGGAGAGGGGAAAAATGTCTCACCAGGAGCCAGAGCAGGTCAGAACTGACACTCAGAGTTAATGATGGCAGAAGGAGGACAGGACGAGTGTATTTTTAGAGTTTCTCTCTCTCTCTTCACTGACGCCACTCCTACTCATCGGGTGCAAGCAGCACACATGTTGCCGTTGCAGTGTGTCATTTATCAACCTTTTTTTCCCCCCTATTCAAACAGAAAACTTTTATCTGAGGAACAAAACTGTAATTCGTCTGCATCAAACTAAACTTGTTAGCTCAAAACTTCTTGAATAATTTCAGAAGACTTTAAAGGAGACAAGAGATTTATCTATACCAGTGATGCAAAGAGGAGAGGGATGGAAAAGAGATGAAGAGCAACTTCAAATCCATTATTCAAGCGGGAGAAATTGCTTTATGCGCCAGCCAGCCACCCACTCGGTCTCACCACATCATCATTCAGCGTTTCTGCAGGTTTCACCAACTCAAATTTAAGACTTTTTAAGAGCGTCACGAATGGAATTGAAGATCTCCGTCTGCACAAAAATGTACAAACGTTGCTCAGCCACCTGACAATGCATTTGCACTCAACCCAGGATAGACGCAAAAAAGAAAATGCAACATCCCGACCTCCATCTCCCTGCTGGAGGCCATAAAAACTGCCCACTGACGATGACCACTGTTGGTTTTAGCCATCAGCTTGTCGACAGCTTGTCTTCATTTTATGCGTGATGTACAAAGGGAAAAGAGACGCAGTGCTTTGCTACTAATTGTCAACACCATGGCATCTAGATAACAAGATCTGGAAAGGTTTTAATCAAAATAAAATAGCAAGGGACGTAGGTCAGTTATGCTAGCTTGACTTTGACAACTGTGAAAAGTAGATGTGCTGCAGAATTTGATTCAACTCAGTTAAGAAAAAAGGTGACCCACACTCCAAGTCTCTGACAGATCATGAGCAGAGAAGGAGTTTAAATTAGCCGATCAACCACCACAAAATAAACATCAAACTGAAAGAGACTGAATGTTCTGCTCTTTGTGTGGGAATAGTGCGAGAGGTTTTTTTGGTGTTCAATCCCAATACATTAATGGCATTGTTCTCAGTCAGTTGCCACGGCAACGAGTCTGTGTGTAGCATAGCCAACAGAGAGTAAGAAAAAAGAAGAATATGAGTGGCTCTGCGTTATTCTTTGATGGTTTTTCTGTGTTATTTTCCCTTGGCTGTGGCGCGCTGCACCAAATCAATCACACCAAGATCTATAGGTTTGGTTTTGTTAACGAAACGTCCGACAGCGACAGAGCGGATACGGATGGACGGAAACTAAAAGAATCTTCTTTTTGCGCTCAAGCCAATAACATTAGTAGCTAGTTAGCGGTAGCTTGAACCATTTCGAGTCACAAAATGCAGTGAAGATATTATCTGAGTGTGACTCAAACCTTTGCCTGTCAAAAAAGTCTCACTAAAAAAAAAAATAAATACAACAAACAGAAAACATGAGATTAAATAGTCCTACCAAGATAAAGTATAAGGCCTGTGAGCTCACTTTTACTTTTTAAATGAATTTAAAGCATTTTAAGACCTTCATTTTTAAATAGATGAATGTAGGACTTTTTAAGGATGTGAACATGCTGCCATTAACAAAACAATGTCTGCCTCTTTCACCTTATAGCGTGACTTTAAATGTTGCTAAAACAAACAAAGAAAAAAGCATGCTTAATAGGAAGTGTTGAGTCTAAATGTAGCCGTGAGTCACCATCGTCTACAGTCAGCTTTATGTGCCCACATGCAGCAGAGGAATGGGGAAAAAAACAGGCAAAACAAAAGAGGCTTCTCCAGCGGTGATTCTCCAGCAGTGGGCGTTTTGTTCACATTCGACACAAACTGATTTGCAGAAATGTGAGAAAGCTTCTTCAAGTTTGAAACGGCTCCCATGTTTCAGCCACAGACTGCTTCATAACTGGTTACTGTTAACCAAACCCTGCATGTCATGTAAACTAGACAGACATTAGGCCAGTCATAGTCAGGAATAATGACTGGTTAGAGCCTGTATGACCAGTGTTGAAGGAGACGGTAGTGATTAGGTCTGATACAACAACAGAATTTGCTGAACAATAAATTGTCCCAAGAATTATTGTGATAAACGATAATATTGTCATTTTGAGACCTTTTGTAACGAATATAATAATAATGCTATAATAATAACGCGAGAAAGATCAAACAAACTTTCATTTCTAAAAAACATAGAACTATTTCAAATATCCAAAATAAATCAAACAAACGAAACAACAATTAAAAATGATTATGAAGTCTCTGTAACCAAAACAGTATTTCAAAAAACACAATAGTGAAGGAAAACAGGCAAGAAGGAAAGGCAGTGCAGACTAACAACTTCGTATTGGGTATCAAATGTTTGCGGCGTTTCTCAAAATGGCGGCTTTCCAAACGGAAATGATCGCGCTCGTTTTAATGCGATTACATTGATTTATTGCTTTTTGTGGCAGGCTTATCAACGACGAATGTTGAAAACCTGTAGCAATAGAACATGTCAGACACAGAGGTTGCAGTATCGGAGGATCTGACGGCTCTACAGGCTGCAGAGGAGAGCAGAGAGGACAGCAGGAGAAATGAACAACAGTGACTAACATCAGTAGACGGTGAGTAGGAGGTGGAGCACAACTTCTCCAGAGATTCACACCGGAGACGCAGAAAGCAGGGATGGAAATAAAACGGGTGGGGGCAGAAATATAATCACTGCTCGGAAGAATCCAACAAGCAACACCAACAATCATTAGTCCAAGGGCAGAGTTAATGCAAACCAGTGCCAGGATGTTGGGTCAGAACCGATCCTGGTTCCTGTTATCTGACAGCAGGGCTGCACTGTGTGGAGCTTAAAGGCATTTCCTTCTCATTTTCTAGATGACAGAATTTTACACCAGCGCCTGCACTCGATGTTTAAGAGGAATTTGTGTATTCTACCTTTAATTTATAGTTAACTTAAGTCTAATCTGGAGCATTTACAGAGCATGTCAGCAGCAGCAGGAGGCAGCCAGTCCAGCTGTAGCTCTAGAAGAGTTTGAGAAGCAGCTCTTCACTTTGAATTACTAATTATTGGTTGCCGCCCAACATAGCCTGCATTTACTTTGTTTAAAGTAAATGCATTTACATTTTGGCACTTTATCACAATAAAAACCCTTTTATATATTTTATAAAGATTTTAACGTGGTAAACCAATACAAAAATAACTGTGAAGTGAAATTAAAAGAAAGAAAAAAAAACGAAGGGTTTTCAATTTTTATTTCCCTGAAAAGTATGCTGAGTATTAAGTAATTAATACATTGTCAAACCAACATTCAATGTGTTTTCTTTTGTTGGTATTTTCTCCATTGTTCTTTGCAAGAAAGTGTTTATTTTGGGTTTGAGGAGGGCAGAACGCAAATTGGTTACAGTTATAGTTTGTGTTTTAATGTGTGGACGAGCTTAGGAGGGATGAATAGCTGCGCGTGTCTGGTCAGAACGCTGTCGGGAACAGAGCAGGAGCTTACGTGCGTAGGCAGGTAGAGGTCGTACGGCGTTCCAGAGTCAACATCGATGGCGTGGAAACCAGACAATGAGCCATAGATGACCTTTAACCTTTGACCTTCCTCCACGGTCAGGTCGACAGACAGAGGTTTTTGAGGCAGGGACCTGAAGGACTGAATACAAACAGGACAACTGAATGAATAAAGCTATAAAAGCAGGAATCCATCTTTCCAACCAACAGCTGAGCAGCAGATAAAAACGGCCCCGTCGTTGACAGTCATGCCATCTCTCGCACAAAGTATATTTTTGGACGTTTCTGAGGAGAGAGGGTTAAACTACAAGGCTACAGGAGAAAAAGTGGCTCAGGTCCCAGAGGACAGAAATAAACGGGACACAGCTCCACGTGTGAGGCTCGTTCTCTGGATGAGGAAGTGACCCTGTTAGGTTTTCTACCAGGCGTCTCCCTGACAACGCAAAGGATACAAAGATGACGGTGGATAGCGTGGTTAGCTGCTGACTTTTAGTTCAAATAATAGCACATGGAAAAAAAAAGATGTGTTGTTCATCTGACCAAACACTTGAGATTCAATCTTTGACTCCAAGAATAAAACCAAAATGAGGTTATTAATTAAGGTTATTATTAAGGTTATTAATTTTTTTTTTTTTCAATGATACAAACCTTGAAGGCCATGAACTTGTGGTAGGGTTTGGGAGCCCAGGCGTACACCTCCACCGCGTTCTTCAACGCAATCACCAAGAACTTGATCTTCTCATATCGCACTGAAACAGGAAGGGAAAAAAAATAAGGACAGCAGCTAACAAACATATTCACACCTCTACTTTTGAGCTTTTTTGTGCTTTGGTGGGATTTTATGTGATAGGAGAACACAAAGTACAAACATGTCTTGAACAATCATTGTTAAAAAAATAAATGTAAACGTTGTGGTGTGCTTTGCTATTTAGCATCCTCAACGTAAATGCATGGAAGAACCAGTTTATCAAGCGATTAAAGTGGCAAATCATTTACAGGAGTAATTATTGAAAATATTCATTTCCTACAATCTACATTTACCATTTTTTGTCCAATTTTCTGCATTAAGATCAGAAGTTTGACTATACCATTGTGACACATGCACATGCTTCCATTAATGTAGCCCTTAAAAAAATTATGTTTTATTAGCTTTATTTATTTTTTTGGTCAATTTAATTTTTTTATCTTTTGGTTTTAGTTCACAATAATGTTGCTTTGATTTTGCAAGATAACTTACAGACTTGTAGCTAGAGACGATTAATATTGGTCGCAACACATTAGTCAGAATTGTTTTTATTAAAATTGCCACATAAACTAAAAATTTTATGGCTTTAAATGTCAAATTTTTCCTATTATTATTGTTCTTTATTGCTGTGCAGTGTCTTTGAGTGCTTTATAAATAAATAAATGTATGAAAAATAAAGACATTTTCCATTTTCTTCCATTTAGAGTGCTTTTAAATATTTTTACAGCTCTTTTTTTTTTGGAGTTCCACATGGTGAGGGTCCTCCATATATGGGCATGTTTCCCCTCAACATGTCACTGCAGTGTTCACTTACCCACTTTATAGTGAACGCAGCCCTCCAAGTCACCTACTGAGGTCCAGCCCTGCCTCTTCTCCACGTCTGGGTCGTTATGGAGAATCTTGTTCCTTAACCAGGACAGGTAGTACAGACGCAGCTTGTTCTTTTTGCCTGCACGGTTTAAAAGATGGAGTCACACAGAGGCAGAAAACAACGTCAACACGTCCTGCAGAAACGGGTATGTTTCTGCACTTCTAATTACATAGCGCCGTCGTTCTCTGACAATCAGTCTGGCATACCTGATATCGTAATCAGGACATTAAGTCCCTCCAGTACATCCATCTGCTGAAACCTTCGTCGGCTGATGAGCGAGTAGACTTTCCCTTGGCCGCTCCGATCCAGCAGCCACAGGCCATTTTCCGTCCCCACTAACAGGTTCACACCTGCAGGACCCAACACACACATTGTTCAGCGTGCGCACGGACACGAGAGTGGTCCCGTGATTAACAGATGGTGAACAAAGCAAAGGAACAAAGTAGAAGAGGTTAAATTAAAGATAGGTTTGTTCCATAAAAGCACAGAATTGCATATTCAGTATATTAAAAAGCAGCAAAGCTACAAACCCCACAGTCCGGCACACAGGACCTCAGCGTTGAATTTCTTCTTGTATTTGCGGATCTCCGGAGTGTCGCTCTGCGGTCGTATGTTGGTGGGGTTGACGTTCACCACTGAGCCCTTTCTGTGAAATTCCCTCTTTAGCGGCTCACCCTTCATACCTGCTGCACAATCAGACATGAAACATACACCTGAGTTTCACTCTATTTAAATGTTTACACAAGTATCTAATATTCCACATCCAGTGACTTTTGTCATTTAAAAAAAAAAAAAAAAAAAAAAATATATATATATATATATATATATATATATATATATATATATATATATATATATATATTCATTCCACTTGAAGACTTTTTAGGTTACAACCATAACCTTTGTTGTATTTAATTTAGATTTTATGAAAAGACCGACACATAGTAATGCATAATTAATGCTGCAACAAAACTGACAGAAGTTTCTGTAGGGGGACAAAATTTAAAAAGTGGAAATGCAGGCTACACAGTAAAACGTTTCCTATACTGACATAGCCAGAAAGGCCGATCAGCGACAAAGATATTTATTTTTAGATGAAACTAAAGTGGAACTGTGTGGACAAAATCTGGATGCTTGTAAGCCTGGTGACACCAGTATGGGGGCGGCAGCATCATGTTGTGAGGCTTTTTTTGCTGCAGGAGGAACTGGTGCACTTCTTAAAAGAGATGGCATCATGAGGAAAGAACATTATGAGGAAATATTGACGCAACATCTCAGGATTTCAGCCAGGAAGTTAAAGTTCAGGTGTAAATGGCTTCAGCAGTGAGCACCGCTCACTGAAAAGTTAGCTGGGCTAACCCTAAAGCACTAATCATAAACCTGAGCTTCACTAACAGTAAAGCACTAAGATAACAGTGTTAGGCAGAAGCTAATGATAAAGCACTAACTTCAATTCAAATTTAACCTGCCCTTGAGAGGCTACAAACCTCAAACACCAATTTAATTTTGACATTTTAATTTACATATAATGCCCCTACATGTTGTATTGATGTTTGCATCTTGGTCTCTACTGTCCATGTTTTATTTTGTCCCTGTAATTTTCCTGTTGAAATCAAGTTAAGACACACAGTCTTTACCCACTTTAAAATAAGAGCAGAAATATAAACGATTAACTATTTGAACAATTCTGAACATATGACATCTGTCAAACATTATTCAACTGAAAGTTTGAATAAAGCTTTATAATTTAGCTGGAAAAGCTAACCAAGGGGAAACTTAGCGCACTAAATGTTTTCAAAGTTAGCTAGAACGAAGGCTGGTAGCACATTAGCGTAAGTGTGCCCACCGCTGAATGGGACTTGCAAATGGACAGTAACTCAAAGGATACAGCAGGAATGGGCCAGAACTCCAGCAAACTGTTGTGAGCAACTTGCGGAAGGAACCCAAGATGTCTGACCCAAGTGCTACCGGTCAAAGGCAACGCTACCAAACACTGAGGAAATGTCTGGAAACATCTGATTGTGAGGACATCAATAAAGAACTCATATGTTCTCTTTCAATATATCATTGTGTTATTTAGCAAACAGAAATAATTTAGGTCATCCTATCTGACCTTAAACAATAGACGTTTGGTCTGATTTAACTTCTAAACTGTATGTGTCTTTTTATTTAGTGTACGTAAACGTCTGTTTTCACCGGTACCTATAAACACTTACTTGGACTCTGTGGAGGGGATGATATGGGGATCAGTCTTGGGTCGATGAAGGACAAAGAGGAAGAAGAGCAGGTGCTTTTTCCAGACGGACTGCTAACAGCCTGGTCAGAACAGCAGCACATTCATATTGTGAATCTCTTGGACTGTTTAGGTTAGATACAAACTACCCATGACTTTAAAGACAAGAAATAAATTCTATTATTTTCTGCTTCCTATTCTGTTGATATCATTTCTTTTTTTTTTTTTTTTTCAAAATAAACAAAGATAATTTGAGGTTAAGATAAATACAGTTACATTGATTCAACAACAATAACGCCACAGAAAAATGTGGACAACTTTTGTCATTACTGAATTGGTATTACTACACCACTACTGCCCTCTGGTGGATAAATGGAGTGATGCCACAGATTGTGTAATTCAAATACCAAATAAACTCCCAAACATTTAGTACTTCTCACGTCTATCAGAATCAGACAACAGTATCATCTACCACCCAATTCCCACTGGTGTTATTTATCCATTTACTCCACGATAAATGAATGGCAAAAAATATAGGATAAAAATTTGTCAGGGAAATACGGTGGCCCAGAAGTGCAATCCACTTCAACAATTCACTAAGTTTAACTACAAATTGAAGAGCACAACAACATTAACTAAGCACAGCTACAAATTAAGAAAACACAACATTAGCAAAGTGGAAGAGGCAGGTCTTAGTGGGAAAGTGGGGGAGAACAAATTTAATTTTTCTGGTATTTGCTCTCCCTGTTTAGATGAGCAAAGACGGTCAGAGTGCTATGTACTGTCCAAACTGTGAAAAAGAACGAAGCTGAGCTCTGTAGTTTGTCCCGACTCAAATTATTCTTGGATATGTTAGTTGCATTTGCATCACTGGCAACAAATTTTCAACAAAAGTGCTAAAGAAAGAATAACTTTGGGTTCTAAAACCAAAAGCTCCGTCATTAATCAGTGATGTCTTAGATTTCCCACTGAGACCTACCTCTTCAGTGTCTTCTTAACTTGTAGCTGTGCTTAATGTGTTTTTGAACATGTTGTTGTGTTTTTTTCAATTTGCAGTGGTTAGTTGATGATGTTTGCACTTCAGGGCCACCTTTTGGTTTCGTCTGACTGAGCTCACATGCAGATCCTGCAGAGTCGGGGATCCGGGAGCCGTGGGTGAAAGCGAGTAGTTCAGTTCTCGTGTGCGGTGCTGGCTCAGAGCGTTGTGCGCCGGACTGGAGGTTTTCTGCAGGAGGTCCGGCAGCAGGTAGGTGTCGTCCGAACCCAACCGGGACATCTGTGGAACCGAGAAGAACGTCAGGAGGCTGGATAATCCTAGAAAAGGGAGTTCATCGTTGTGTTTGTAGGTACCTGGTTAAGATTGTGGTGGGGTTGCAGGACGATGCCGTCGGGGATTCCTCTGAAGTACTTCCCTTTTCCATTGGACAGGCCGGACCTTGCAGGACAGAGGTGGGCATTTCAGAACCACATGAAAGGATGTGGTTAAATGAATCAATCGAAACATGATCAACAATTAAATCATCCAACTTTTAGGAAGGGAAAATTATTTTCAGGTACTCCAAAAAAAGTCATAGATGGCACTTCTTGAGGTTAAACCTTCTCAGAAATATCAACTCCTGCAGCCTTTCACCTGGTTCTTTCCTCATCGTCGCTGCTGCCAAACTCGTCGCTGGACGAGGAGTACTCAGTGGCCTTGTTACGTCGCCCCAGAACAGCTTTTACTCCCTTCGTGGAATGAAAACATTTGAGTCAGAATGGCAAAGAAAAAGCTAGATGATTAGACACAGATGAAGCTAAAAACATGACTAAAACAACAAGCAAAGAATCTGTTTACATTTGGGTTGCATCATAATAAAACTACAATTTTTTTTTTTTGTTCTTTAGCAATAAAAAACACATCAAACCTAAATAATAGCAAGATGTAAGAACAACAAGGGGTTATTTACTTGTGCATGTCCACTGGATGTGTCGTCAGTCTTCCTGTGCTGCTGCAGGCGGTGCTGCAGCAGAGGACTTTCAAGCTTGAACAGGCCTGAAATGCACAGACTGACTTTAGCTTTCAAAACTCCAGATTCACAGTAGTTCAACTAAGAACCGGATGTTGATCGGATCTGGTGGGTGGTTCAGCTTGACTAGTGACCAGAATGACGGAAACTGAAAAATCTGTTGTTTTTTTTGTTTAGCTCACTGTAAATAATATATATAGCATACATATTAAATTACTGAATGCACCATGCTACTACCAGGTGGGTCTAACAGTAACACTCCTCAGTGTGGAAGTTGTTACTGAGTGAAGATGCCTCAAAGATGGGCGTTTTCAGTACCAGGGAGCAGTTTTAGATGAAGTGAACAGTGTGGCACATTTCCGCTTATGAGCTGAGAACACACCTCATTTTTTCGTGTAGCGCAGTAGCGCTTTTGCTAATTTTGAAAATGCTTTGCATAGTTAGCTTCCCCTCAATTAATTTTTCCGGATAAATTCCAAAGCGCTAACTTACTTGGCTGTTTTCAAAATTTTCAGTTGAATAAAGTTTGACATCTGTCTTAACAACTAAGTCTTAAGAAGTTAGATGTTTATATTTATGATCATATTTCGAAATATGTGAAGGCCGTTTATGCAGCATCTACGTTTCCTTTCCTCACTTTCGCTCTGTTTTTTCCCTCCCAAGAAGCTTTATTGTGCAAATAGAAAATATAGAAGAAAAAAAGTACTTTTTCATCAATATTAAGTAATTATTGACTTAAAACAAACTCTGATGTCTTGCTGAAAAGACACTTATAAGTTAGTTTTACCTTAATTCAAGTGTATTAAGATATTTGGACTAGAAACTAAACCAAAATTACTTGGTAAGATTTTGTGTTTTTGTAGCATATTAAATGTGGAGCAGCTTATCCTACATGAAATAGGAAGTTTCTGATCTCTGATCGAGGAAAACAAGATTTTTGCTTTGTTTCTTTGCTTTGCTATGACTGGTTACAGATTCCACAGAGATCTGGCTTCTGTGGGCTTTGCAACAACAACAACAACAAACATTTCTCTTTATACGGTTGGGATGCTATGACACTCAGCCAATCACAGCGCTTCATTTCTAAGCTGTACACAGATGTCAACCACAGCTGTCGGACAAAAGTCTGATATTATGCTCAGGGAATGTGGTAAAAGCTCAAAAAGAGTCAGATATCAAGTACAATGATAAGCCGTTATTTTGTCGAAACCAGAAGTTCACATGCACTGGTAACTCTAACTGAGCTGAAACAAGACAAGTTTGGTCTGGTTTAACGTCACACAGCGAGGACAGAAACGTGTATGTATTAAATATTACAAAAAAGAGCTGAAGAAAATAGTGTGTATGTGTTAAAAATGTCAAAGATTTTAAGTGCTGATGCTTTGATGTCTAGACCAGAACCATGGATTCAGACTTTGATTTGAGAGATTGGAGAGAACAAAAATGTTGTAAAATTGCATTTTTTTGTTCTGTAGGTATTTAAACTGTCAAAAACAAAGAAAGAAGTTAATGTGTTGGACTAGAAACCTGGGTTTTAATGTGTATAACAAATAAAGCAATTTATTTTACAGAAATATATATTTTTTGTCTTTTAGTAGATTATAAAACAAGGAATACAGTCTGGAAACTCAAAAGTACGAAATCCATGCTGCTAAAGACTGCATAAGAATCAGTAGTTACTCAAGTACAAATACTGAGTCAGATTAATCCCTTAGACATAATTCTATTTTAATTTACCTTGATAAAAAGAACCTCAAATTAAAATTTCTCATTTGAAGACCCCACAGAGCAGCATATCTGGACAGCACGCACCTGGGTGGTTGCTGCTAGACAAACAGCCTCCTTGAGACGCAGACCTTCCGCTCCGGTCTGCCACCGACACCGGACTGCCACTAGATGGCGACAGAGACACGCACCAGGGAGAGAGAAACGGAGAGAGAGGGGGGGGAAGAGAAGAAAAGTTATGATCAACATCTGTGTCACAATCTAAAACAAATCCTTCACGCTGTCAGTGCAGAGGCCCCATTTCCTCACTGTTATTTTCATCTAATTCACGGCAATCATCCCGGCTAAACTGATCTGATCTGCTCATGGCCAGCTGCTCTCAACGGGAGGTGGAGGGGGTGCAAAGATATGAGCTGGAACGTGATATATGGCCTCATAATAAATACAGTCCAAAGTAAATGAAAGAAAAGGGAGTTAAATGCTCACTGTAATTAAGATATATAACATGCATATTATATCTGGAACTAATAGTAGTTAGGTTATATAGCATTTTATGTGCTAGAGCAGAGACAAGGAAAACTAAAATATATTTTTTAAATCCTGTATTGAAAGGTCTCTCTCTCACACACACACACACACATGCCATACACCTGACTGGCCCCAGAACAAAACACTTAAAGGGGCAGTATTATGTGCTTTCCAGCCACATAGTGTAGTTTTATAGCACAACCAATTAACTATGTTATCTTCAGTTGTCATAAAAATGCTATAAATATGAAATCTTTATAGCATATAAAGTGAAGCTTTGTGTTAAATTACAAAGGTTCACTTTGTAATTTAAATATCTTTATATCTATTCAGACATCTTGTTTCAGGAAATCATGAAGCAGAGCTTCACCTCGAAGCCGTCCTCTTGTGTCCCATCACCAGCTCTCTGCAGTAAAATTTTGAAGTTGTGCGTTCTGGGACCTGGAAGATAGAAAAGCAAAGTCCACAAACTGGTTAGAGAAATATCATGTAGAGGAAGTCTACTACGGTTTGTGGAATTACCGTCATGACGACTGCATTTTATTGTCAAATTGTTTGTGTTTTATATATTTTAATGTACATTTTTTTGCCATCATTGTCTATTTGCTTTGTCCACCACAGCATGTGCTGCTGCCTTTCCTGGACAGGTCATCCTTGTGAAAGAGGTCTTGATTTCAATGCTGTTCTTTTTTTAATCTGGTTAAATTAAGGTTTAATGAAAAAAAAAAAGAGGTAAAAACAAATTTCTGCAACACATGTAGATCCTAAACCAGGGGGTTTGCAACATGCGACATTTTTTTTATTTAGAAAAATAACATAGAAGAAGATCGTGTGGTAAAGAGAGACCAAAATTATATGTGGAAAAAAACACATCAGCACTCCACATGACTGTGAACTCAACCAGCCTTACCACAAAACATATTCTTGGCAGTATTATTCTGGGTGGTTTCCTTCCTTTAGCAGGAGCAGTTCAATTCAGAGTCTCTCTTTTCAGCCTCTATACAGTCTTTTTGATCCTAAACCAAAGAAACCCTAATGGAGATTTAGAATTTTTGGTTCTACAAAATATTGACTTTAAGGTTTGAAAACAAAGGCACACCACACTTTTCAGAACTATATTAGTAAAAATAAATAAATAAATAAACATATTGAAATATCTCCCAGTTTGAAATTATGAACGACTTTGTGTTGGTCTGCCATGTAAAATACACCAAATTATATCATGTAATTATTTAAAACAACCTACTTTCAGCTTCTGATTTCAATAAAATCGTCTATCTGGGCCACCAGCAGGTGACCTTCTGACCTCCTGCGTCCTGGGTCACATGACACGCTAACAAAGAGGAAGACACGCCCGACAGTGCAGGAAAAGAGCTCCGGGAATACCTATAATCCCTCTTACAAGCTGCCCGCACCCTCCACACACACACACACACACACACACACACCCCCACACACACACCCCCCCCCCCCACACACACACACACACCCCCACACACACCCCCCCCCCCCCCCCCCCACACACACACACACACACACACACACGCTCACACACACAAGCTCACACACACAAAGCAAACAGGGTATTTTCTGCTTTCTCTCCAACTACACATGCAGGTTAGAGCGACACTTCTTTTCTTTGTTGTTGAAGATTACAAAACGCCTTAGTGGGGATTTTGTGAGAATGTCTTTAAGGCAGGAGCAGAAGACTGTTCAGCTGCTAAATTGTTTCACTTTAGACTTTTAGGATTCTTTATGCAGCTGATCCCCCTGAAGAAAGTGTTTTCATAACCCTGCTGCTGGTTTCGTACCACCTCCACGGTGTAAGAGAGAGCATTGACTTATTAAACGCTCCATCGGCTCCATATGCGTTCCTGTTAGTTCAGCAACACAACAGCAAACAGACCGAGCGCTCCCTGTTGCAGTTATTAGTTTATTTATCATCTCCTTATAGAGTTTGGTTGGTGACTTTACATGCAGCCGTATTTGTAGACCACATACTGGGGGGAGAAGATTGAATGATGTGGTTTTTTGTACAGTGCGAGCGTTCGCAGCTAAATTACACTGAACCCGTCCTGTGGGTGGCACTTCCTCATCGCTGTATGACTGGAACACAAGACGCACAAAGCATTCGCCGGTGCCTGTGTGATGCAAGCGACGTCCTGTGACTGGCATGCCAAAACACGATGACTTCCTGTTCTCGTGGCGGCCAGCGGAACAAAACAAATCCCACTTCTGTTGGGTTTTACGGCTCATTGGAGCCGGCCGCCGGACCTGCTGGCGAGGAAACCCCGACTGCGTCGCTGGAGAGCCGATGGCAGATGATACTCACTTTAGGTGGGGCCTCGGAGTCCCAGAAGACGTCATCGGTCGGGGATACGGGGGAGAAAGGGGACAGCGGGGAGATGGCCATGTCTGACATCGAGCTGCTGTGAGGGGCGTCGCGGCTGGACATGAGATTGGCATTCTGGGGGATTATTTATAAAGTTTAGTCCAAATAAACGATCACTTAAAGCCACGAAATTCTTGTGTGCGGGTGTGCGTACCTGGCTGAAGTGAGCTCTCTGCATGGCGGGGGTACAAGGACTGGAGTTGCTTCCAGAGCCCAGCCTGGAGTGCATCTGACTGGGAAGCCCGGCGGCCAGCAGCACCCTGGCCAACTGGGATTCCTGGAGCTCCATCTGAAACCAGATTAACAATCCCTTTAAGACTTCTCTCTTTCCCAGTGTGCGTGCACTGAGTCAGTCAAAATGACTACTATGAATGGAGTTTAAGACCTGCATCTCCATAGAAATGTACAAATAGATAAAGTTACACTTAATCACGATAGACGCAAAAAACTAGCTAGCTAGCTAAGGTATCTTAACAGTGATTTAACGGCAGCCTCAATTGTCTCAAGTCACAGAAGGCAATTAAGATGTCTGAGTGTGACTCAAACCTTTGCCTGACAGAAAGTCCCTCGAGAAAAAAAACAAAAAAATAAAATCAAGTCACGCGAAAAAAAACACCTCATAAACATGAGATTAAATAGTCGTGTCAAGGCAAAATTAAAGACCTGCCTTCAGTCACAGAATGCAAAGAAGATGTCTGGGGGCAACTCAAACTTTTGCCAGATAGAAAAAAACTATACAGATCCTACCACGAGAAAAAACAACAACAACCTGCAATTAATGGATCTGAGGTAAACTTACATTTTTCAAATGAATTTAATTTTATTCAGGGGTATTAGAGTAAAGGGCTCTGGGAATAATGCATATTGTACATCTCAGGTTTGAATTTGTGAAATAAAAATTGAAACTATAATTGACTTCTCTTTCCATTTCACAACAGTGTCACATAAAATACATGAGGTCTGGCACTGCAGTGTGAAACCATAAAAAGGGGATGGAAACTTCTGCAAGACACAGTAATGAAGGGTGTTAGGATTATTTATAACTCAGCCTATTGGTGTTGTTTTAAGACCTATATATTTCTAGCTTATAATTTCTTTTACATCGGCATGTGGATAGGAGTCAGAAGTTAATGTTGTTTTTTTTTTCAATCCATGCTACTTTGCAGATAAAGTAAACAAATCCTGTAAGACATTACACTGGGAGCAAAACGTTGATTCCTGTAACAGGTGTCTGGAGATAAATGCTTCTGAAAATTGAAAAGTGTTTGTTGTTTTTTTATTTTTTTCAACAGTAAACAGTTCCTGTCTGGTTTTGCAGAGGAGATAAGAATGGATGTTAAAAGAAAAAAAAAAACCACGTGTTGAAACACCAGACAAACAGTCAGTGTGTGTCTGCGTTCACTGGCATGAAAAATATCCTGACCAGATGAAATCATCAGCTTCACAGCAGAGCCCTGACTGTTTCCATTGGCTCACACGCAGACGCTGCAGCAACCACTTCCTCTTTGAATTCAAATTCTCTCTATTCCTTCTGTTTTTCTGCAAAATTTAGGATTCATCGGGAGCAGAGGGGAGTTTTTGGTGAGTGAGGTAGAATACAGAAAGAAATCGGAGTTCCTATGAACCTAGAGAGGAAACGTAAGTGTGTTTCAGACATGATAAAGCGTTCTGAGTTTACCGCGGTGCGCTGGGTGTTTGCAGGGCGGCCAGGTGAGCCTGCAGCAGCAGCAGCAGCAGCAGCAGCAGCAGCAGCGGCAGCAGCAGCTTTGTGGCCACTAAAAACTGATAACTTCTGGACTGGGGCCACCGGCGCTTCCCTCTGCCGCTGTCTCTCCTTCTCCTTCTGCCTGTGGTCGTGCTGCAGTGACAGGAGCTGGGTTTGGTCTTTGGGCAGCGTGCGGTGGGACCTCCGGCTCGCCGAGGGCTGCTGATGCTGAGCCAGAGGCTGAGGCTGGGGCTTAGGCTGTGAATGCTGGGACTTGTGCTGAAGCGGCGGGTTGGGAGCCACGGCTCTCTATGTGGCAGACACGGAAAGCAGCACACACAGACTGACAAAGACTGAAAACAACTGCGGCAATGTAATATTTAAGTGAACAATTTTAACATGCTACATGGTTGTTAGGTTTTAAAACATAAAAACATGCCAAAGGTTGTTACACCTGTTGAACTTGTTCACATTTTAATATCACAACCACAAACCTCTCTGTTTTTTAATGGGGCTTTTTGTTTTTGTTTGTCTTATTTTACAAATAGAAATCTGACAAGTAGTTTCATTTTGTTAATGCAATTGTCCTACTGAGTCCGTGACAACTCGCCTACGGATGGCAAGTAAAAGAATCGTCTTTTCGTCCTCCATGGTGCGTATGCATGACGTTACAATAACATGCTACGTATCTATAGTTCCTGAAATAAATTGACTTTTCAATCCATATTCTGATTTATTAAAAGGGTCTGTAAATGTTGTTGCAAAGTGTTACACCTAAATGGGACCATCTGACATTTTCTGTTATAAAAGGATGGACTTTTGAGTTGATGAGAGAAGATGCAAGAGATGATGATGCGTTTTATCTGTACTGCACGTCCCTGCCAGCTTTTGAAAACCAGCAAGAAAACAAAGCAGTGACATGACAGAAAGCTCATTAGCAAGCACTGGATCATTAAGCCAGGGAGGATGTGACCAACAACAACAAAAAAACAAAACAAAACAAACACACACCTAGACAAACACGTAGAGCAGAAACAGCACAGCACCGAGCTAAAGAAGTCCTTTGTCTTCTAATTTAGCAGAAACAACTTTCTACGCCGCAAATGCAATCACGCTACAAAATGGTCATCTACACGTCCAAAATCAGATCATCTGGCTAAAAGTTACCACACGGTGTCGATACGCATTTTCACTTCTCTGGAGGACGAACACCAAGACCGCAGTGAGGGTTCTTCAAAGTAAACTCCACCAAGAGAAAGGTCACTGCAGGCCATCAGCGAGTCAAACTGGGACATGAGCGAGGCTTTCACACGTCAGACCGCCGAGGGGAAGATTTGGATCATCGCTGCCTTGGAGAGGAAAATGCCTGAGACCTAATGCAGTTTTCTTCTGTATGACTGGCACGCAGGTTTTAAATACCCAGCATGCTTTCCCCGCTGCTGCTCAGCATTGTTCGACACCGAGTGCGCTCAAGTCGTGACGCTGTTTATTATTACGAGTAGAAAACATAAGAATGCGAGGCGAGGGGGCGGGGTGGAGAGGGAGCCACAAAAAGTTGCGAGAGCGAAAACACCATTAAACGAATAAAGAGTCAGGGCATCTTTGTGGATTCGGTTTTAGCGTTTTCTAATATTTTTCCTGCTCGTATTAACTAGTCGACAGAACTAGAGGTTGACTACAACCTCACTGACCTCCTTTGTTCTCCATAGTGATGGACTAAAGAATTAAGTCGCATTACAAATTATTATGGAAATGTCTTTTAGGATAATTATATGCATAATGTAGATGTTTGGACCAAAACTTTCCAAAACCAATAACAACAATAAAAAAACAGTCCTCTTTGTAATAAAAATAACACAATATGATTAGTGAAACATGACAGTGGGATAATTACAGCATGAGCTCCTTCAGACTAGTCTACAACAATTAGCAAATACCCGGTGGAACTGCATGTCGGTTCATCATCATGTAATGGTGATGATAGGAGCAATGCTGAGAAAAACATTGCTAAAGGGTTAATAAAGGAGTGATTGTGGAGTTTCAGAAAAAACAGGAGTTTCTTAAAGAGACAGAGGCCCAATTTCAAGGCGTTGAATTCCAATGTCAAATTTCTTTTAAGATATATTTCACTTAAGTTGCTTTAGTTACCATATTGTGCTATAAAATTGCACCATGTACCTGGAAAACATAATACTGACCCTTTAAGTTTAATTTATCATGGTTCATTTTTTACACCACATAAATCTGAACTCTTAGCAGTACCGTACGACCCAGTTGAGATCCATATGTACATGAGTAGGGTTGTAGGGAGTCACAGAGAGGAATTAAAAACGGTTAGTAGATAAAAAGCGTTTGCATATCAAAAAGCGACAGTGAATCCAGGCGTGATTTTTTTTTTCCCCTACCAAATCTGTGCGTCTAAAGCCTCTCCCGCTGAGATCAGAAGGTACGATTCTGGGAGTAGAGTTAAAAGAGAAACGCTACAAGTAAGAAAGGTTTCCTACTGTGACCGACTCAGGCAGGGATAGACGGAAAAAAAAGGCAAGCAAGAGGAGGGGAGAGAAGGGGAGGAAAGCACGCTGGGCTCAGCGGAGACAGGACGGATATGAAGAGCGAGGGTTTAAAACAAAAGTGATGGCATGCTGTGATAAACACCGGTTTAATGTGGTGGTAGAACACCGCTCCCCCCCATCACCGTTGTCCCACTCAGTCTGCACAACGAAAAAAACCCAAAACATATCAAAAGTCGTTGAGTGTCTGCTTCGTGGAGATCGTCGACAGGATAAATTCCCCCCCCGCCCCCCGCTCTATTTATAACACTTTCAATTACAAGCGCACAATTTCACTGGGTTTCCCTTTCATGTTCCTGCTTAGCTTCACCCGCACGCTTCGTTTTTATCTCCCATCTGTCCGAGTCGGGGACCAAACCATTCAAGGCTTTTCTCTCGGAAATCAGCCTTCAGCGATCACACAAAAAAGAAGACGTCGTCGTCTCATATCCGACCCGATTAAAAGCTTTTGATGCATAAAAAAAGTGAAAACGTAAAGAGAAACTCCACTTGACGCTCCACGCAGCCCTGAATGGAAATAGCAATTATTGTCTTTAAAACCACAGAATGAGGTAAAACTGGATGAAACCCCCCCTAAACTAGTGGTCCTTCAGGTAGGAAAAAGTGAAAAAAAAAATAAATAAAAGGAGAAAAAAAGTATTCGGCTCCTTTGTAGCTAAATCAGAGGAATTAGCACCATGTAATTGGAAAAGCACAAGAAAAGCTTTATTACCTGCTCGGCTGTGGAGTCCAGAGGCCTTACTGACACATTGTCACTCCGCTGTCTGCCAGCATGATCCTGTTCAAACACACACACACACACACACACACTTAAACAGGCAGCTATTCGCTAAAAAAATAATTAAATTAAATAAAAATCCATCAGTATGTCCATTAGAATTACAATTTCATTAGAATTTCACAGATTTTTTTTAAACTTAGCTTGAAATCTAAACTCCTGTTGTCGTGGATTTCCCGTTGATCAGACCTGAACGCTGTAAACAGCGGTTATCGTAATTGGTAGGATTCTGAGAGGTGGGAACTAAAATATTCAGCGTGGAGCTTTTTAGCCTGCGCTCTCAACTCTAAATATTTTATTGTGACCTCATTTTTGAAAATTTCTCCTGAAGCAGAAAAAATAAATAAATCTAAACACCCTAAAGTGGGCATGTTTTTTGTAACATTTACGTCGGGTAATTACCAGATTTCAATGTTTGCAGTGATTGCACCGCTGCTTTTAAATTGTGTTTGCTTGAACCTGAGGGGTCACATTCGTCGGAGCTTAAGCCATGACGGCGGCGGCTTAGCCCTGATCACACAGCTGCGGTGGGAAAGTGTAAACTATCGGGGATGAGGTAGGAATCACAGGATTTTACAGCAAAGAAGCGTGAAAGAAGAAATTACGTCACTGACAGACACATGCTGGTTGAATTAGAAAGCTTTGTGTAATCATCATCAGGATAACTGTCTCTTTCCCCCCATGTTGGAACAATAATAAATCTGAAAACCAGAACTGAACCGCCTGGATTTACTGTGGATTTTCTTCAATCCACACAGAGCCAAAGCAAATGTACAGACTCAAATATATACAAGCAGGTTTACTAAATGAGCTTCTGCTCTAATTTTAGCTTTGACAGATCAGGAAAAGTTCATTTGAACTGATTGGTTTCTAGTTCAGATAAAAGTTTTTAATATTACTAGTTTTCAACAATCGAGTTGAGGGCAGAACTATGAGAAAAAGCTGGCCTGCTTTCAGGACAAGCCGAACAATTAGAGGATGAATAAAAGACAACTGGACTTTTACTGGACACATTTCTCCTCATCTAAGAGGGACGGTCAGAATGCCCAGGTAGAACAGCGCAGTGGGAGGAAACAGATATGATTAAAACTATGACCTAATAACTAGCATTCAGACAAAGTTGACAATATGTCCAGCTGCAGGTTGTATGTCTATATAAAGGAAGTCACACTTCACACTTCCTGTCCTGGTAACAAGCCGATAAGGACGAGGCAGATATGTGGACTACAGCAGAGACTTCTGTTTCAAAGTCGTCATTTCCCTTTTTCCTGTTAACAAGCTTCCCCTCCCTGCTGACACACTTCTGGTTGAATTGATATGCAAGATGGTCGTAATCACTGCACCATTTCACATCTTTATCTGACAAAACATCACATCACACACTCACTGAGCGTGTCACATAATCAAATACTGATGCATTAAAATTTAATGAAGCACCATGCTGAAGTCAGTGACTGCTTACCGCCGCATCTACGATGAAACTAAACATACAGAGCATAATGGGATGATAGATATTTCAGGAGGGTCTATTAGGGTGAATTCACACCAGCTCTGCTTTAACTGAACTCTAGTTCGTTTGTCTGGAAAATCCAGTTTTTTAGGTGTTAGTGCGAAATCAGAAAAGAAAAGTGACCTCTGGTCTGCCTAAAAACCTGGGTCTCAGTCCGGTTGAAATGAACTCTAGTGCAGTTTGAACGTATACGTGGAAAAAAAGCAGGAAGTGGACTACAATGCAGGGCATTCTGGGAAAAACAATCTGAAAAAATGTGCGAGTCTAGCACAACCAGGAGAATCCAAAAACCACTCAAATCTGATGCCTCTAAATTTCTGTTTACATTTTGTGAAGAAACTGTGCTCATGTCTTCAGAAGATTTTGTGTCGTTTTCTTCTTGGCGTAGCGCCACCAAAGGTGAGGAGGGGAACAGGTTTTTCAAAGGGATTGGCTTGTTTGACACAATGCAGAGTGAAAGAGAACCACAGCAGCTGCAAATGTAACAAACGTTGCAATTTTGGTCCCCGATCAAACTGAGTCTACCAGAATATCAGGTCTGAAAAGACCCTCAGTGTAGACCTCCTGAAACTCAGCGTTCGGTCTGAGTAGAGTAGAGTCGAAATTATTGGCAGAATAGGAAGAGTCATTTCGGCTGTTACTCCAAGTTGTTTGGTTTTTGTTTTTTCCAACACATTTTCAAAAGAAAGTTGGAATTATTTCTACGGGTTGACTTACATTTTGAGAGAATGTCAGATATTTTGTAGAAAAATGAGAAGATAAACTTTTTAATTAGAAACTAGAGAAGAAAACCTAAGCTCATTCTGTGTTCTGTACCTAATGTGTGTGTGTGTTTTTTAAATGAATGTCAGTGTTCTAAGTCGAAGTTTGTTTGTATCACTTGAGAGCATCTGTATCAAGTCATGCATCTTGCTACATGTCTGTCATGTTCACATATATATGGCACTTCCTCTGTGCTGGTGACGTATGACACAGAGCGACTTCCTCATCCTTCTCCTTCAGCCCAACTTCCTGTCTGTATTTCTCCTCTGCTGAGATGTTGAGAAGGCTGATGAGTAGATCAGGGGATGTGAGGAGGACGGCCCAATTATTTTCACGACTCTGTGTTTTAAATTTCATATCTTCTTCTGGAGTTGGGCTCTAAATATCTGATTATGTTCAGTTTAGTATCGTTTATCATATATTGTGAAAGGTTTCTCAGTACAATATGGATATTGAGTTATAGTTGTACAAATACATTCCAATTAATAATGTTTTTAAAAAACAGAATACACACACACACACACATATATATATATATATTTTTTTTTTTTTTTTACCATTTTCGCCACTTTTTGTTTCACAATAGCAACAACAAATATCAGTACATTTAAAAACATGATAACACCCAATTAGAGTGTGCAACTCAGTGATATAAATCACATTTTTTTTGGATATTAATATCTGTATCCGTCTTGATATTGAAACAAATTCTAATGGGGTATTGGTGACAATGTGCACAAACAGTATTATGCTGCGGTGAAACTTTTCATCAGTCTGGACAAGGAAGCTAATTAGTGTTGATGAGAAATGGTTGAAGCTCAAAACAAAACAACTCTTTAGGAACTTCTGTAAAAAGTTGCAAAAAGGCTTGGAGATGGGGTGAAAGTTCACCATCCAGAAAATAAAAAAATCTAAGAAACATGCAACCAGAGCTGCAATGAAACAGTTTAGTCGTAAGTCTGTTAACTGAATCTGTGACCAGACTTGATGTTTCAGCCTCTACATGTGCAAAACTCTGAATCTTTACCTGTCTCCTGTCACACTTCCTGTTTTTCTCCTCCAGTAGGATTCTGTTGTCGTGGAGATCAGACTCCTCCCCCATAAAAACCTCCTGAAGCTCCGCCCACTGAAAGGCACACTCCGTCAGCTGCTGCTTCTGCTGCTGTGGAGTGCAGAGGCATTGAATGTTTCAGATACCATTCTGTTCTTTTTGGCTTTTCAACATCAGGACTCAAGCTGTCGTCTCTTTTCTTTACTTTTTCTTTTTTCTTAAAAAGAAAAACAATCAGGTTGCAAAAACACTTTGGCCGCAGCAGAGCAGCTGACGTGAGCTGCTTGGTGATGATGACGATGATAATGATGGAAGGCGACAGATAGGGTTCAGAGGTTGGAGCCATGTTGAATACAGATAGAAACTGACTCACGTTCTCCAGCTTCTGCCGCTGCTCCTGCTGCTGCTGGATCCGCCTCTGTCGGTCGGCCAGAATCTGCTTGATCCGCTCCTGCTCAGCCAGCTGCTGCCGGTGCTGCTGCTGCTGATGGGCCAAATTCAGGAGTTCAGAAAGTTATTCTTGAAAACAGCAAGTCTGATTTTACTTCCCGTTTCATCAGGGATGTTCCGAATGCGTAACTATTAAGAATATCAACTTGGTCTGTGACTTTTAACCATGTAATGTTTACAAAAGGATTCACAACCCCTGAACTTTTTTGCACTCACACTTTTAAATTTAGATTTTTTTGTTTAACTAATCATAGCTACTCAATAACGTTTTCACCAACCCTAAAGGTAAACATGCTACTTTATTTCTTCGTGTTTCATTTGAGGATGCACCAACCTTTTTTTTTTTTTTTTCACTTCCGATACCGATATCTGAGGTGTAGTATCGGCCGATATGACCCGATACAGAAAACCAAAGCTGAATTCACTTACAGACATAAATGTTCCAAATTACAAATGTATTTGACAACATCTGCACCAGTTCAATGCACTTCAATACATTCATCTCCACTTTTAAATTTGACCTTTTTGCCGTTTCCTCAATCACATTTTCACTTCCACTTAGCATTTTCATTTTGCTGTATCATTTCATTTTCTCTATTAGTAACTCTGGTAATTTCCAAAGTTATTTTTTTCTTGTTTGTTGTATAAACACAACAAACAAAGACCCACATTTTGTCATCTAATTTTACCTAAAAATCTATTACTTTAATGCCACTTGTCATCTTGTGGTTTTTAACTCCAGACACTGTAAATGAGTCATTTTTCAGGTTTTTTATAGATGGAATAAAATACCTGATGTTGAAGTAAAACACTGAAGTCGACCACAAATTAGCACTTATTTAAATCACTATGTTGATTGATTGATTGATTGATTTTTTTAAAGGTTTTGATTAATTCAATTGCTAGAAATCTGACTGTTCTATTCTTAGCAGCACTTTGCGTGGCTTCCTGTCACTAATCCCACCTGCCTCTTAATGCAAATCCGTCTGCTTACTGTGGGCAAGAAACTCACTTTCAGAACTAGTTCACAGAACCCAACTTAAAAATAACAACACACACAAAGCAACAAGAAAGAAAAAGAAAAACCTGCTCAGATATCTGGGTCTGATGGATTTCTGCTACCACTGCCATCCCCAACTTTCTTCTTGCAGTAAGAAATTAAAAAACAAAAACAACTGAGGCTGCACTCCACTCATTGAATCATCTTTCATCAGATCGCTCTGGCTCAATACAGGCAAGATTGTAACAGTTTCAAATGAATACCCACAGAGAGACAAACACACACACACACTGCTGGTTACTGATTGGTATTAATTACTGACCCATGTTACAGTAATGTGGTTAACTCTGCTGAGACTAGAGAGATGAGGACTGAGCATGTGCGAGCTTCCAGTGCCGTGCCGTCTTATCTTTGTGTTCAGATGTTACATCCACAAAATTGTTTTATCTGTTTCAGCATCATGATAACGATATGATGTTTTTGAGGTTTTTAGCTCTGGTAGGCAAACGCTGTGTCTGCTGCAGCTGCTACCACACAGGAGAGGGGTTTAGTTAGTAATGATTTTAAGGGGGCTTGGGGGGCAGAGTATTATGTCAATTTTTTTCTTTATTTTAAAATAGATGGAACATTTTTACCATAAAAAACAAATTAAATTAAAGTGGTGAAACTAATGAGTGGGAATCAGGACAATATTTCACAAATTGGTTGGAGACATTATTTTTTTGATGCGCCATTTAGAAATTTGTGGTCTGTTTCCAGATACAGGTTTTTCTAGAGGTTCAGCCCATCAATACCAATTTTAGCCAAAATGGGAAGTTTTCTTAAGAACTGCAGTATGAAAAAGAATTGAAGCATATTCAAAATAGTTTTTCCAGCTTTATTGATACTGGAAGCAGTTATTAATAGTTATTTTTTTAGGAGCAGAGGTGACGTCACACCGTGTGTGAGGGAAAGGAATTGCTATAAAACAAGACAATTATTATGGAGTTGATAGCTTAGACCAATAGTGTCCAGAGTGTTTGCAAAGTGGGCCAAAAAAAAACACCTTTTTTCACTCCTCAACAATAAACTAAATCTACAATAACTCTAGTTAAACATAGTTATTGTTTAACTTTATTTTTGTAATAAAGAGACGTTTAAATAATTGTAGATCCAAAACTTGAAGAGTTTTTAAAGGAAAGACATCCATTTTGCAATTCTTTTGCAAAGAAAAAGATTCACCCTCTACTCAGGTATGAGAACATGGTTTAGGTCACCGTCTCTTTAAAAATGCTTTTTGTATTAAGGAAGGTTGAACAAATGAATTAAAAACAGATTTGGATTCTCTAAAGTCTGTTTCTGAGTAGAAGTCAGTTGAAAAATGTGGTTTTATTTACTAAAAAAATAAGAGAGCAAAATCATGGTTGTTAAAAGACAAACACTTTGTGTTGAACTAAACATTTAAATTTGTCAGTAATAGTTTTGCTCTAATTAAAGAAAAATAAAATAAATAAAAGTCTCCATCTGTATCAACCTTTCTAGCTGTTGATACACAGAAACAATCAAGTGGCTCCAAATGCCCCCCGGGGCACACTTTGGTCACCTCAGGCCTAAACTGTCTTTAGCATCTTACTTTAGCAGTCAGCAGAGTTACCCTTGATTATGTTGAAAATAGTTTACTTTTTCACTCAGTAAAACCTTCCTCACCAAAGAGCGCTGCTGGTAGTGGTTAAGCATGGTGTGGTTAAGATAGGAGTTTTAGTTTCTGGTTTCCCCGGTAACCAGTGAAAGCTGGTAACCAGGGCATCCATTAGTGTTGCTAACAACAGGAGTAAATTACACTGAGTGAAAAACACTAAGAAGAAATTTAGTTTAGGACAAAAACAGATTCAGTTTCTCAGTATGAAGGTGTACGAAATCAACCTGCCTGTTGTCGTTGTTGAGCTCCTCCTCCCCCCACATGACCCCCTTCTCTGCCTCCTTGGCGATCTTCTGTCTGTAACCGTAGAAACTCCCGTCGTAACGTCCATTCCCCGGGAGAGTTCACTATGGAACTGAGAGCGGAAAAACAAACAAACAAACAAACAAACAAAAAGAGCGTGAGAAATGGTGAAAAAGTAGGCAAACAACACGGTAGTGATCAGGTTAAAGACAGATTGGGAGGGGCTACAGGACGACCCATCGGTCATCTGTTGTTGGACACCAAGAGAGGGACACAGTGGACAGAATGTCCATGTGGAGAAACCAAAACAGACGGCTACCTGGGTTCGCCTTCCTCCTCTGCGACCTCATCTTCTTCATCCTCACTGCCGCTGTACTCATAGCCTGGATCCTCTAACAGAGAGAAATACAGAAAGAAAGTGGCGAAGAATTCAGCTTCACATTGGTAGAGGCTGATTATCAGCTGCTGTGTGATTATCATAAACACACAGCAGCATCAGAACGGACAGAACCGTAACCAACCAGAGCTGTAGAAGAATCGGTCCAACCCGAGGCGAGGATAATTATTGATTTGTTTTTTGTTTTGAACATCTGAAATACTGCCAAACTGGAGGCACAATCTTTCCTGTTTTATCCAGTTTTCACTCCACAGCGTTGTTTCATATTTTTATTTTTAAGTAGTTGTGAGAAACGGCGGATGAATGTGAAACTGCTGCTGCACAAGTTACTCAACATTTCGTTGCTCGGTAACCAAAAAGTGAGTGAGTTAGTTGGCGCCACCAGCCTAGCTTATCCAAAGCCTTTCCTCTGCCTGCATCTCCCAGAATGCTGTGCGGTTCAGGATTGGAATTCAGTTCATATTCTATATATTTAATCTTCTATCAGATGCATTTCTTTTTTTTATGATGCGGAGATATATATTTTTTCATCAATAAAGTTATAAAATGTTTTTCCAGAGACAAAAGAGATGCACTTTCCCCAACAATCAGATCTGCATTCCTTGCTCAAAGTTGGGAAGCAAAGACGTAAAGTTTGTCCAAGAAAAACATCAATGACAGGAAATCTGGAGTCAAAGAGAACCTTTCCGATTGTTTGGGACATTTGGAAATAGAATTAGTCCAAATCCAAGTGACTCGAGTTTGTCACAATTCTGCCCAAGAACTTTGCCACGAACAAACACTGTGTTAAAGAACATCTTCTTCCAACAATCCGGAAACAATTTTGTGATGGGACTTTGTGTTTTACGGCACGGTGGAGGTCCATGTCTCACGGGAAAAGTGATAACAAAAAGGTTCAAAGATCAGAACACTGACGCTTGGGATCAGCGGTGAGGAAAATCCCCAGATAACCTCGCTGAGTATCTGTAGTCAGTTCTCAAAAAAGCAGGTGGATAAACAGAAGCCAGGGGAAAAAAATGGGATCAACTCCCAGGACTGATGAGAGAAGAGGTCACCGTTTGTCAAGACTTTTTCCAGAAATAGATGCACTGCCTGTTGGATTGAAAAGCCAGCACTGTAAACAAAACTATCTGTGTCGTTGGTGTTAGAGACCTGTAACACCAATTCAGAAATCGATTGGAAAGTAAACCAATTTTCTTTGCTTCCCAACCAAAGCAAACAAAAGCTGTTTTGGTTGGGTAGCTGATCTAGCTCATTTTTGCCAGATCAGTTGGTTGGAAACTAAAAAATGTTTTTCCCCAGTCGCTAAACACAGTAAGCCCAAGCCACTTGATGCTAATAGCAAGACTTTTCAAAAGGAAGACAGAGTCAGCAGATGTGCCTCAAAACAAAATCAGAGAAAAGATACAGATTTAAGAAGCTATTTAAAAGAAAAGTATATTATCCTGAACATGCTATGTAATGTCTGCAACTTGTTCAAGCTGAGACAGAGCGAGATTTAAAGCAGCAAACAGGAAGACAAAAAAGAAAAATTATTCAGTTTAATTCTTTTGAGAACACAGTATTTGAAAATGTTCTCAGTTTTTGAAAACCCCTTTGAAACTATATTTTAATAATTAAGTAGAAATTCCAATAGTCTGGCCTTAGTGAGTTAATATTCAACTCTCAAAAGAGATGGCTGAAATAAAAGCAACTTTTAGAAAATATTTTCTGTCATTTCTTTTTTTTTTTTTTAGAAAAGAAAGTGAGACAGTTCAGGGACAATGCACAGAAATTGCTTCTTTATTAAAGCTAGCTATGCTATCAGTGACTTTTGCTAGCATAAGATCACAAACTGTTGAAAGTATCAACTCTGTCATTTTATTAATGTTTAAAAATGATTACAAAAACAGGTGTGAAATTGTAATTTTATAATGCAAGCCATGCTACAAGCAATATTTGCTACCATAATATACTGGTAATAAAAAAACCCTGCTGTCTGTTATTATTCTATTAATGTTTAGAAATAATTATAGAACCCGTTATTGCTGTTTTAGTAGTGCTAGCTATACTATCAGCACTTTTCGCACTAGCATGAGATAGGAAAAAAAACAGTTGAAAGTGTCAACTCTGTTATTATTGTCAATGTTTGAAAGTAATTGCAAAACCTCTGAGATTACTGTTTTAAAAATGCTAGCCATGCTCCTAGCGCCATTTCCTAGCAAAAGATAATAGTAAAAAACCGTTTAGTCAAAGTGTCAACTCGGTTATCAATGCTTAAAAATAATCGTAAAACTCCTTTATACAGTGGCATCGCCTCTGCTACTAATCTAGTTAATGCCCATCTTACATCTTCAAGTAAAACTCTTAGAGAATTCAGAATGACCTAAAACTGGTAGCTACATTCCTACTCAAAAGTATATTTCTTTTACAGCCACATATGTACACAGGAAGTGTTTTGTTGTTTTTCCTGACGCCAACAGAATAAAATCATTGTTCTGAGGTGGTGGTGGTGGGGGGAGAGAAGTTGAGGCTCTAGTAACAACATTTGGACAACATCTGTTGTGAGAGCAGCTCAGCCAAAAGCTGAACACTGACTTGACTCTCCAGATGTTCACATTAAAGGTAACACAACCCAGGTGGAGTTGGTTAAAGCAGAATGATAGAAAAATAAGGTCAACAACATTTCCTTTCCTGAACTCCCTCTCTACCCCCGTCGTGTTGTTATCCAAAGTTTTGGGCTAAGTAGAGGAGAAAGGAGCAATTTGTTGCTTTAAATTTCATCGTTGGGTGATGCATCTCACAAAGCACAACCCATCTTTGTTCAAACTGCACCCCTGAGGACGCTCAAAGACGACACATCCCCCCATGCATCACATCCGGAGAATTTATTTTTGATTTTGATTTTTTTTTTTTTCCCAGCAGTTCACACACACAATAATGCGACAGGCATTTTATTTAGTAGGGCATGCACACTTAGACGGCTCTACACACACACACACACACACACACACACACACACACACACACACACACACACACACACACACACACACACAGAGAACAAGCAGAAAGTCTCCAGCCATTTAGTGTGCTTTTGGAAGCTCAGAGATTAGAACCAGATGGCCATTCTGTTTCCTCCTTCCTTCCTCTAAGCGTCTCTCTCTCTCTCTCTTTCTCGTCTTCCTTCTCCTTTCTGCCTTTTTTCACCTCTGCAAATAAACTCTGACAAAACTGACAGATCTCATCAGGTTGTTTTTCACAACGTGCAAAAATCCGTCAGAAAACAAAAACGCCGGGCTGATGTTGGCGTCGCGCATCGAGCTCATCTAGGGAAAGAACGAGGATAAATTATTTTCACAACAGCGCTCCTCCCTCTATGTTTCACATTCCAGCTGTGCTGCCCTGTGTCTGTTTCAATCTCTCCAAAATCCCTGCTTCCTTCCTTCCTTCAAAAAAAAAAAAAAAAAGTAGCAGAGGATTGTTGTAATGGTATCAGAAAGTGAAGACTTTTTAAAGCTCACCAAGAGGAATTGTGTAAAAATGTGGGCAGCGGCTGCGGCCAAGTGCAACATTTCCCCATGTTGTAGATGAACATCTAGAGTTAGAGAGCGCCCGAGCAGAGAAAGGAGACTCAACTGGTGAGGGATTCATCTGGAAATAAATCCTTACACCAGCTGCGTTTCCACAAACCATAAAATTGCATAAATTGAAATTACAAAAATAAATGTGCTGAATGGAAACACCAATTTATAGAAAAAATTGGGGGTTTTTCAAACAACGTTCACCTCGCTCCTCCAGAGCTCTCACAGCGTCACACAGTTCATTAAAGTTGTGTGTCATTCTAATGTGTTGAATCCATAGCTATTTTGTGAAATGGCCGACTACAATTTCACCAAAACGGCGCATATATAGCTGCTCCCAAGTAGGCGGGGCTTGTTGTTACAACTCCTGAATAAGATGTCAACGTCTCCCCTGATTGGCTGATAAATGATGAGCTCTAGCACCATGGCTGGATTATGAATATATATGATGTAACTGTTTACATCCATCGCTGTCACGATTTGTAATGATTCGTCACGTGCAATAGCTTATTCACAAGAGATTTGAAGTTGTACTTAATGGAAACACCCACTAGCAATATTGTGGCTTTTTTCGGCATAAGATTTCCATACATTGGTAAAGGAAATGCAGCTACAGACATTAGTACGGTCAGCAGCTGGGAGGATCTTGACAAAAAGACCCAAAAGACCCTAAAACGTTTTGGATCCCCTCACCCTTCTCTCGCTTCTTCCTGGTTCTGTCCAGGTGGTCCTTCAGCATGATGCGGACCTGCCTCTCATTTGCCAGGTCCCTGATGAAGGCGTGCTTCAGCAGAGCGTCTGTGGTGGGTCGGTGGATGTGGTTTTTGACCAGGCAGCTGTCGACGAACGACAAGAAACGTTTCGACCTGCGGAAAGCGAAGCAAAGAAACGATTCAGAGGAATCTGTCCAACATGTTGAACTAAATGCTTGAAATTAACATTATTTTTTAGAATGATCTAAATTTAGCTCAGCTGCTGCAGCGTTTATTAGAGTAAATGTACCATGATTCTACAGCACATGGACCTTTTTAACATTTTATGTAAAAACAACTACACACTTCAATGTGCTTTGGAAAAAAATGATAGAAGAAACTCTAAACATGTTTTATCTGTTTGTATTCTCTCAGTCGATATGTTGTAGAAACTAGCTTCTGCTGCAATTACAGCCGCAAGTGTCATGAGGTACCGGCTCTTCACACATACACTGCCTGTAAATAGTATTCAGTCTTTTGGATGTTTTACACTTTTTGTTGCTTTTACAAATCAAATGTGATCAATACCATTTGGCTTTTTTTCTTTGCCATCTCTCTCTGTGGGAATTAAACATTAAAAAATTATTCTGCACAAAAAGACTGAAAACAGGAAAGGATTACCTGCCGAGATCCAAATAACTGAAGGCATCCAAAACGTGATTTGTGCCCCAATTTAAATTTACTTGATGTAAATGGCTCGACGCTGTTGTACGGATGGATTCTGTATACTGTTCTTTGTATACTTGTATCGACTTCTTACTGTATTGTTCCAGTGATAATAAAAATGATGATATAATCCTAAATGTCTTTGGACATGGATTGAAATTTTTTTGTCAGTTTTTGTTCAGGTAGCTGCTATGTGGACAATACACACAGATTGCTGCTTTAGCAATTCTAGCAGTGCATTAGCGCTTTTTGCTGGCATTACTATGACTAGCATTTTGAATCATAAAAGACTTTCAACTGTTATTTTCCATTGTTTAAAAACATTTATAAAATCTGTTTGAGACTGCTGTTTTGTAATGCTAGCTATGCTATCAGTATTATCAGCAAGTATTAAGTCTGCTATTATTTTATCAATGTTTACAAACAATTCTAAAACTTTTTAGTGCTGCTTTAGTAATGCTAGCCTATTAGTAGATTTTACTAGCTTAAAATAGCAAAAACTGTTGAACACTGACAACAGTTATTTTGTCAATGTTTAAAAATAATTACAAAGAGATTGCTCTTTGTGAAGGCTTGCCATGCTACAAGCACTATTTGCTAGAATGAGAGAGTAAAAAAACAGTTTAAAGTGTTACATCTTATTTTTAATCAATGTTTAAGAATAAATTAAAAAGATTATTGGTGTTTTAGTAAAGCCAGTTAAGATATTAGCACATTTTACTAACATAAGACAGTAAAAACAGTTGAAAGTGTCAACTATTTTATTGATAATTAATTTTAAATTAGTTTGATGTACCATGACTGCTGATAGTTATACAGATGGACGGATGCTCTATAGTATTCTGTATGCTATTCTTCTAGATTTAATTATGTTGACTTTTTTTGTTGTAACAATAAAAACCAAAAAAGCTTTTTGACAAAAAATTAAAACATTTGAGATAATGACAATTAAATAAATAACATAAAATGGCATATGTTGCTTAGTTTAGACTAAGAAGTTTAAATCAATTTGTGCTCAAGATACTCGTCAATTTAAAGACCAAGAAGTTTCCAACAAAAAAAAAACATCGATGTAAAAAGCAGACAAATCAATAATGCTTACATCAATACCCGTGTCTAGTAGCTGCTATAAACTTCCTAGAGTTGTCTGGCAACTTACCTCCAATCAGCTTATCATTCCTCTCAGCACTCAGAAAAATATTGTGTAAATTGTAAAGTCGATGTGAGGCTTTAAGACTAAATCTACCATCAGAAATCGCTGAGAGAGTCGAACGGAACTGTTGTCTGAACAGGGCAGGGAAAGCTATGTGTGTGTTGTTGCTTCGTTTTTTCGCCTCAGGGAGGCCTCTGGGTAAAATCATGGCAAAGCTCTGCACTCCAAGACCTACTGTAGCTATTAAAAGCTGCTGGGAGAAAAGGCATTTCTGATCGTTTTAATAGTGAATGAAAGACAGCAGCTAGTGTCAGTCCAGAGTTCAATGGGAAGAGCTTTTCTATTATGCATGAAAGGGCAGGAAGTGCAAGACGAGTGATTGATGTAAAGAGGGTAAAAATCAAAACCCCATTTAGTTTCAAAGTTACAGCAGAAACACCACGGTAACTTTAATTTACACACAGGACAAATAACTTGCAGTGATCGCCACACGTCTACAAGCACTGAGCTTTTTGTGAAAAGAAACAGCTTGAATGTGTTTTGTCTGATCGTCAGATGTACGAAACCCACAACAAAAGCCACCTGAGAGCCTCAAGCCTGCTGCCTGTTTCCCTGTGATGTGCGTACAGATGAGAGTTGTGTTCACAGGCTTACCACTTCTTCGATTTGAGTCTGGGCGCGGGGTTTCGAGGAATCAGAAACAGAGCTCTCATTGGATGCATGTCGCAGAGAGCTGCAGAGGGAACGCAACGGAGTCGGACATAGAACAAAGACAACGAAGAAAAGTGTGTCAGGACTGCTGAAAATGGATTTAAAGAATCCTTGGAAGAGAGGCAGTGATTTCTGCACACTCTTTACAGTCACGTGAAAAAAACAACAAAGACATTCAAAGCCTATTTCAGCTCAGAGATGACATTTCTAGACATTTCAGTCATTTTCAGGCCTTCAGGTTTAGATTACGAAGCGTTGGCATGATTATTCTTTACTAGCAAAATTAAAAATGTTTGTATTGTATTGTATATCACAGCTTTGAGAATTGACTGATATCGACCCGATACGATATCAGCAGCAATAGATATGAGAATAACTGACCCCTTTATTATTAACCATTGGCTCCGTGTGTGAGATACAAGTAGGCCTGAAGCAATAATATTGTTGCTTTGAGACTTTTGTCAAGTAATGTAACGATAATGGCATAATAATGCAAGAACACATTCTAAAAGATCAATAATCTTTAAACTTTAATAAACATGTGACACTGGAACTGGAAAACCTATCGATATCGGATCAGGATACCCATAGAAAACAACCCAACAGGTTTTTAAAATTCTTTCATTATCTTTTTGTGTGGTGTTTTCACTCTCTGGGTTTTCCTATCATCAGCCCTTGACCACGTGTGTTTTGGGGGGGGGTTTGTAAAAAGAAGTGACATTTGGCTTTATACAAACACAGCACTGTGCATTACAGCCAAATGTCTCCACTTCAGGTTCACTTACCCAGACATATTGTAAATTAGTATGTTCGGATGAAACCTGACAAGTGCAGCTATGTTTATAAAGAGAGAGAGAAAGAGAGAGAAAGTTTGGTTTATAATTGTTTAGTCTATTTCTAAAACGTACTGACATGAGCTTCAAATTTTAGCATGTGAAGAAAGGTTTGTCTGAGACAGAGCTCTTGAGTTTGGTTGGAAATGTTTCTCAGGATTAAGCCGTCAGCCATCAAGGTGAACTTTGAAAATTGGCAACTGCCTTAAATGTTTTTCAGTTGTACCTTTTTTTACTTAATATATTGCTGTCCAAACATTTTTCCTTAGACCAAATTTACCAAGTTTAAAGTATTTGGAGGGGGAAGTAACAGCTTCTTACTTCCAATTTAAAATCTTGAATCATTTTAAAAATGTTTTCATCTGCTCTACAATAATTTAACTTTGCAATATAGCAGTGTAACAAACATGGGAGTGAGATTTTTGTAGAAAAATTGACCTGTAAATATTGTATCTTAAAAGGTTGTCAGATGTTTGCTTATAATTTTTAAGAAAACCTGATTTCCTAATTTTTGTTGTCTTTTTTAATCCACTACAATAGATAAAGAAGCCATTTTTTCTTCAGAAAATGTGTATTTTGCTAACTTTAATGAATCCCGCTAAATGTTTGTGGCATAACTTCATAACTTTTCATCTACTTTAAATGAAAGCAAAGCAAAAGACGAAAACAGTGGTAATAGAAGACAATAACTTTGTATTTTGTCTATCAATTTCCAGTGTTAGACAATGGAAATTTTCTTTAAAATTTCCATTTTTGATAAGATCCTCCTCCTTAAAAAAATTTGAATCACGTCCATCTACATAAAATACATGCAAATTTCTAATAGTAGATGGCACCAGGCCTGAGTTTTGTGCACCACTGTCCTACGATGATGGACTACAAATTGATTGGAAATGACTTTATAACCCTTTACTGATTTATGGGCAACAACAGTCTTTAATATGCACCTGGATTCACAGTACATCAACCTATTTATTATATAGCAATTTCCTGTTACTAACTCCCCTAGTTAAAATATTTGTTAGTTTTACAAACTGTTTCTTTACTAAAATAACTATGGACACGGTGTAATGTATCACAAGATAAATTTATCCAAACATAGGTGCTGACTAAGGGTGTACCGACTTTTTACCTCATCACAGATCTGCATATCTTGTGTTTGTAACTTACGAGGAGCTCCTTCCGCCATCTCCAGTGCAGTGATGCCTAATGACCAAAGATCACTCTAGAAACAACAGAGAAAAGAAAAGGCTGAGTCTGTAGCAAACACACAAGCCAAGATGAAACCCTATTTGGTGGCTGTTTGCATTGCGGCCTATGAGTGAGCTTGGGTGCAAACCAAGACAAAATAATCCAACAATTATAGACAATGTTTCAAATACAAAGATTTCTGAAACTGAAATCTCACTTCTGGAAATGAATCAGCGGATTCACAGAAACAAGAAATATGATTTAAATTCTCTGTAAACAGACAAAATGATACAAATATAAAGCTGAAACCACAGATTTACATACATCAGGCGACAATGCCTAAGTGGGTGTAGTAGTTGTTTTGCAAAGGTTGTGGGTTTGATTCTTGCTTTCTCTCGTCACATGTAAATGTGCCTTTAGGCTCAGTTTAATATCAGACAGTGAGAAAAAAATTGTTGTATCTTTTTTCATCTAATAGATCAGTGGAAAACAAAACTTTACATAAATAATTCGATTAAAACTAACTTGGGGGTTGTCTGTCATGCCCAGGGGCACATCAACATGTGACAAGCTGGAATCAGACCCACAACTTTCTGATCTCAAAACAACAGCTCTACACACCGAGTCACAGCTGCAGCTTAGCTCTTGCTGTCGGCTCCAAATCCCCCCCCCACACTGTTTGTTGTTTGTAAGGAGCTGATTCTCCACTGGATTTTTGCACTACAAAAACATGATCTAAATTTCTGTGCTGTGTTCTGTTTGCATTGCACAAAAAAAAAAAAAGTTACTCTGTAGTCATAGGTGGCGTCTGGATTCTCGTCACAGGCGATGACCTCTGGAGCCATCCAATAGGGAGTACCGATGAAAGTGTTCCTTCGACCAATCGTCTTGTCCAACTGAGCCGAGACTCCAAAGTCAACTGGAGTACGAAAGTATGAGAAATGATCATGAATGAAAACACCAAGAAAGGACTCTTACACTCCCTCGTTACTACTCTGCATCTTGCTGCGTTCCATCTTACCCAGTTTGACCTCGGCATTCTCCGTGAGCAAAACATTTTGGCCCTTTATGTCTCGGTGGATCACATGATGGGAGTGAAGATGGGAAAGACCCTGGAAGACAAATACGTCCACAATGAGCGCGCCCGTCCACGGACGAGTCAGATGACTTGCAAGTATGAAAGTGGCAAACACTGGCCGTCAGAGAACGGCTTCGTCACATGCCTGGATTCATACAGACCCAGATTGTCAGACTTGTGGCTCAACTGTAAACATTCTTGCTGTAAGGATCACATATTACGTCTCTTTTAACAAATTAGTGTAATTTCCTGTGGTAAGAATATAATGTCTGTGGCTTTAGTCAGTCAAAACAACAAGATTACACAACAGAGCTCTCTTCTATAGACAGTCTTTGGAGCCATTTCCTGTCCAACTTTGATTTAAGAGAAACACTCCTGTCTTTTTGGAGATATTATATATATATATATATATATATATATATATATATATATATATATATATATATATATATATATATATATATGCACACATAAAATATTTGATTTATCACAACTTAGTCTAAAAAAATGCCATAAAAGTACACTAAAGGTTATAACTTTGGAAATTGGAAAGAGATATTGATGAAACTTTTGAACGTTCTGCAAATGGACATAATAAAAAGCACACCTCTTTAAAAATTCTAGTGTAGTGACTTTAAAAATGCAAAGTCATCACACTTGACTTTGCATGTTAAGTGTGATGGGTGTACTAGGTTTTTCACAAACTCTCTCTCTTCATGTAACAATTATTGACATTGTGGAATTAGGGCTGTGGTTTTGTAGCGACCACGTTCTGAGGATACATGATAAAACATAGCATTAATGCAGAGTGTGCTCCATTTTTAACATGCCTGTGCTTATATAGTGAAATATCGGGAAACTGACATGATCCCATCAAAAGAGAAAGGGTTAAATTATTTTGAGTTTTAGAAGAAAAAGAAAATCGGCCACAATAAATATTTATTTTTTCCCAATAGGTCTCTTCTAAATGCTAAAGTGTTCAAGTTGAGAACCTCTAATCGTTGCTTACTTTCAGAGCACACACACTTCTGTGTCCTCGCATTCTCGTTTCTTCAAAGGAGGTTAAATAAACAGAGGAAGTGAGTCCTATTTCAGACAATGACGCTATGTCAGACCGTAGTGCCTCTATGTGTGTGTGTGTGCGTGAGTGTGCGCGCGCATGTGCATATGTGTGTGTGAGGGGATGTTGTGATGTTGAAACAATCAGGAGACAGCGTGGCTGACTGCAGCTCAGAAAATACTGGCCACTGTCCAGATTTGTTTTTTTGTTTTTTTTTGTGATCCCCTTCAAAATTCTAAACACTAAAAATAAATCAGTTTTATTCTCGTCCTTGACAGAAGCACAATATCATCAGCGAAGAGATTTATTTGAACTTGGCTCAGGCGAACTGAAGGACACCTCGGTTTGTTACTACGATCACAAACTCAAAGAGAGAACACAGGAAGCAGTTTTTCTTAAAATCTCGTCATCTCCTAAACAACTCTATACTTTAAACTGTCAAATTAAGTATGAAAATAAAAGAAATAAAAAAAAAACTATTTGGATGTTTTTGCAAGACATTGCACTTTAAGGATTAGAGTAGCTCCAATGAACTAGAGTCGCTGTGGAAAGAGGAACTGCATAAAAAGCATCTTCAGTTCCCTGTTATACACAAAACTGGAATGAAACACCAACATGATTGATCTGAGCCATAAACGACAGCTAAAGCAAAGCTTAAATCTAGTTGCAGATACAAAAATCACATGACCTGCTGGGTATTTATTTCAGAACGGGTAAATGGTATAACTGTGCCTCAGTTATCGTTCATGGAAATGTGGATTATTTTGAACTTCCTTTGTCAATGTGTGAACACTTGTCTTAAATGCCTCAAAGCATTTAGAAAAAACATTACCAAGTGCTTGTCACAGTTTATAATACAGCTTTTTAACACACTGACAAAACACATTAGCACATTCATTGCAAATTAAAATGTGGAATCAACAGTGGATGTGGTGCTTTACTCTACAGCTCAATAACAATGCATTCAAAGTGGAATACATATTCATAATTGTGGCAGAGCCATTTGTCAAACTAACAATAAAACAGACTGACTCAAGCTACAGTGTATAACCAGGTTAGCCACACATTTGCTATGCAACATTAGAGCCTGTACTGCCACTTTTTGGTGAAGCTAATCCTGATTAATGGAAAGGTGTGTGATCAAGTAATTTTTTGGCAACGTTTTCATGTTACTTCCAGTTGGCTTTGCTTTCTATTCAAATTCATTCGGCTCATTGCAGTTTATGGAAAGCTTTCTTAAGCCCCTCCCACAACTTTTACTACTTCTTTGCAATATTTTATTTTGTTTTTTAGCCATTCTGTTAGGGATTTGCTGATGTGCTAAAGATCATTTCCCTAAACATCCTGTGAGATGACTAGTTTTATTCAAGCTCCAGCTTCTTACACCGACACTAGAATATTTCGATACAGAGAAGCAAAAATAAGCCCATCACCTCTGCGCCGTTGTGCTTGAGAGTTGGTATGAGTCACCGGCACACACACCCTCTTTAAGGTGTCTCCAAAAAATGTGGCTGCCCGTTACAACCGAACGTCTCAACGATGCTCTCAACTACCGAAGGAACCGTATTTCAGAAGGATTTGACTTAGTTTTCAAAGAAAACTTTACTACAGCTTCTTGGACGTCCACCTTGGTGAAGATTGACAGCAGAGATAACTGCTGAAAGATATGACGCCATTGTTTGGAAATGACATCTTGGACTTTCCCAGACTGATAGGCAGCAACAACTGCTTCCTGAAGTTGTCTTTCCCTTTTGGCATTGTCTTAAGATGGACCTGAACACTACGAAACGGTCCAATCCAAAACTTTGCAGCCGGCTTGCGCTACTTCATTCCTACGGAAGAAATAAGTGTGGAACTCCGTCTTGGACTTTTACTTTTTGGAAAGAAGTGAGAAGTTCGCTGGAATCTGACAATTTTCCACCTGACCTGTCCTGACCAGCTGGTCGGATACAAAATATTCCCCTTTTTTTCCCTACCAGTGAACAGATTTGATCTAAGTACTAATAAGAATCCTCTCCAGTGTGCAAGTTGTTGGTGTGGAAAGAAGAGTCAATGTTGGAGAATCACTGAAGTGTTTTAAAATGAGGTCAGATAAAGGATGAAAGATGAACGGTGGAGGCTATTTTTAAGGAAACCATGTTCTTTAAGGAGGAATCCTTGTTTATTATTGCTGTTACAAGAGAATTAGACTGGCCAAGAGTCATATCACTCTTTTGCCATTTCAAATTTTTACAGCTTCAGCAGTTCTGAACCCCAGTTTTGGGGATTAAAAAGAAGAAGTTTCCCAAACCTTGGACAAACTTTGACAACATTAGGCTGAATTTATAAAAGGAGAGAACTGATCCTGACTCAACCTTGATAGCTGGCAGGAAGACCAAAAATCTTCCTGTGACATTGCTGTTTTTATTATTTTAAGCTTTCAGTCTCTTTCTGTTATGAAATATATGAGATTTATATAAACATATAAATGGTGTGAGTTTTGAAAATTGTGGTGTGAAAGTAGAGGCCTACATTCTTGAAGAAATACGCACAGAGGCTATTTATGCTAACCTCGCTAACTGTGTTATTGCTAGCATAAGATGCTAAAGATATTTTAAAATGTCAACTAAAAATCCTCGTTGTCATTTTTAAAAACATAAAATCATGTTTTAAGGCAAATGTTCAGTCAGAAACACCAGAAAATCACAAAAAACAGCATCTGTGATAATAGCTGCCCGCGAATAACTAAAATCCACAAATACTTAAAGCTTCCTCTAAAAATGCTTATATCTCCCTATTTTAATATTTCAAACTCCAAACATACCTAAATATGCATTAGTACGCAAAGTGGAAACCATGTTAACACTACTACAGAAGCTAATAATTAAAGTCGTCCTTGTCTCCATTTCTGGTGGTTCAGCCAATCAGCGCCAAGCAAAATAAATGGTGCTCCTGGATTGGTTGCTTTGCAAATGCCAGCCAATAGTCTGTCAATCAGCACTGTGGCAATGTATTTCAGCTTGAAGTTTATAAACAGTTATTCAGGAAAGGACGCGTGTCCATTGTATAACATTATACAACGGCTCATCATTACCTAAACATTACTAAGGAATCTGTCATATCATTAGGTCCTGATACCAAAAGGCCATAACTGTATGCTGCACTGGATATTTACAGCTAACAACACATTAGGACTCAGCAGGCTCTTTCTATACAAGGCAGTTATGATTACATAAATGTGTGTTTTGCTCTGTGTTTGTGTTCCTTACCCTTAGCACCTCTCTGCAGATGTAGGCAATCCAGTCCTCTTTCAAACAGTTTCCTTTAGTCTTTTTCACCAAGTCTGTCACAGAGCCAGCACCACAGTACTCCATCACTAACTGAAGACGCAAACAATTTAATGGTTAGTAGTGATACGTTTCTGCCACATTTATGAAAAGCACTAAATATCGCCGTCTTTAAATGAGCAGAATGCTCGGAACATGAAATATTTTTCAACTATTTCAGTTTACAAACCCAAAGTTGGTGGTCCTGTCCAGCAGGTCCTTTTTTAATGAAGGCACCATAATAAGTAGCAATGTTTCTGTGATGAGAATAACTCTTCAGCATATTAATCTCCAGCTTTATCTCCTCCTCTTCTTCCTACAGACAAAATTCCCCAAAAAGAGACAATATTAAAGACAGCACAAGTTTTGTCAGTGCGGCCAACAATGACAACACACCGAAATAACCCCAAGTATGAACAAATAACACAATAATAAGCAATGTTTTGGTTTCGTGAAGGAGATCATGGGAAATGAGAAGAGACATGTGAATGGTAGGGGAGCTGGAGGAGTTGGACTTTTTTTCAAGTTCCTGCCTGCTTTTAAATCTGCACAGACACCAGAAAATGACATCTTAGCACTACTACAGAGTGGGAACTTTCGCTGCCATCTGAAACAACAAAGAAAAAAAAAAAAAAGAAAAAAAAAAGGAAAGCCCTCCCCCCACCTGTGACTGCCGTCTGCGTGCGTAAGTGTGAGTAAGTGTGCAATGGCAGATAATAGAGAGGCATTTCCACAGATTGTCTGTAGCAGACCAGCAGAGAAATCATTAAAAAAAAAAAAAAAAAAAGTCCACAGGAAAAGTCAAACTTGTTGATGATGAAAATGTGCATGTGAACTGTTCTGTGCGAGTTCATGCTTCAGCAGCAAGTGCTCCTAAGTTTGGCTTCATGTTCACAGTTTAACACTTCAAAGTTCAAACGCACCAACATAGAGGTCAAGTTAATGGTCTTTTATAATGAAATAAAAGCTGTAAATACAAGACAAAAAGGCTGCTAAAGGTCAGTGAATTACACAATTCATCAACAAAGTATCAACTATTTATAGTTTCGTGTCTCCCAGCTTAGCTTTGGCCACAGCTGCTTTACTCATAATATTTATTTCAATGTAGATTTTTCACATTTAAAAAAATAAAAATAAAAATCTGCATTTACAAAAACTCTGATTCCATTTGAAAATGCTGCAAGACCAGCGCTGCATTATGCACTGTTTTTACACAAACAAAATGAAAACTTAAAACTTGACATAGGTAAATGCAGAACATATGGTTATGATACTGATAATAAAGGATTTCACTGCAGAAAAGGAAAAAAACAAAACAAGAACAAATGATTAAACATGTGCTTTCACAGTAATGTCTAAACTTTCCAGATGGTCAAATTATCAGGTCCACTGGAATCTGGCCACATTAAGTTATTAAATATCTAACTGATATCCTTTTATGAACTTATTATCCTGATGAGCCGTAAAAACTTTTTATTGCAGGTCAAATATGTGTCAAAACGGTTTAGCAGACTTTTTAGAACACAGCTAACTGTTTAAGCTAAATGATTTGAATTAGAGCATTTGATAAGTCCATTTTTAATGTATTATTACAACAACAAAAATATGTCCACAAAAAAAAAAAACAAGAACAACAACAAAAAAACAAAACAAATTCAACTCTGTGTTGCCAAACTGTTGCAAAATGGATTCAGAAAGCCAAATTTGACCAAACTTAGACATGGTTGCAAAATTAAATAAGACTTACTAAAAAATATGTACAAAGTTACTTCTTCCACATAAATACTGGGTCAACATGTTTAATTCCAGCCATATCATAAAGGTGTAATGTATAATCCTGTTCCAATCTGTAAACTCACACAAACCCCGGATGCAGCTTTTATTTGACGTTTTTCTATCCTCAAATTGATTTACTCCACAGCAACTTATTAATATTTCATAATAGCAAAACAACAATGTAACACTGTGGCTTTTAAACTCTAAAGTGAACAGAGCTTTAATATCACAGAGATCTAATAAAAAACTACTTCTGTGTGTGGGAAATAAAAAAGAAACATGAGAAGTGTACGGAGAGGAGGAGGAGAGTTGTTCTCGTAATTCGATTTAGTCGGGGAAAGTGCTATATTAAAGAACATTCCAGTTTGATCCGTGTTGTATGTGCGTACTCTGACAGGAGAATTATGAGAGGCTCCCGAGTGGATTGTAAGAGTTCAAATCGCTTCAATGACCTAAGTGCGCAGTGAGAGAACTCAGAGTGGAAACGCAGAGGAGAAGCCGTCTGTTTGGAGTCATGACAGAACAATCAGGGAAGTTTTCTACAGGCTGTTTTATTGGGCTGCTGGCTGTGTCCTCTCGTGACTTTTGGATCTTTAGGGAGTTCAGTTAAACACTTTAAAAGCTTGAGTAAATAACCTTTAAAATGAAAAAAAAAAAAAAAAAAAAAGAAAAAAAGAAACGTATTGAGATAAATGCAGAGTTCCGTACTGGAAAAATGAGATTTGATATTTCTTTTTTTCATTTTTCTTGATTTTCTTGGTTGTTTTTTATACTTTAAGTATAACAGGATAAAGGGTGTCAAAGAACGAACGTACTGTCCAACTGGATCGGTTTTGGTATGTCACTTCTGCCGACTTTTGTTGATTTTCCGAAGATGGAAGTTCATTTCCTTGAGTTCCTAGTTGTCAAATAAATATTAATTGTGCCATTCAAAAAGTAGGTCAGGCTGGCATCAGTTGGAGCCACTCCAACTATTCAGCATGTTGAGGTGTGATTCTTCTTCAGACAGACTGTGACGTACACAGCGTACCATGAGCTTGACTTTCAAGAAGCACTTGCATAAATTCTGCAGCAGCAACAGATGTGTGGAATTTATTGGATTTTAGAATATTCAATACAGCAAAATTGGCCATGTGTCCAAAAATAAATAAATAAAAAATCTGTGGTAGTCTTTCTTATGCCTAGTTCATGCGGCAAGATCATAAAATTGTCATTCGATTATTAAAACCTGACAGACCACACACTTGATGATAAAAAGTCTTAGGTATAGCAGGTTTGCTTGTACAATGTGTGGCATACAACCAAACGGCAGGAGCAGCACAAAGCACACAAACCAATGTCACTCATCAATAGTCAGATAGACAGAAAATCTCGCAAAACAAGTTTAACAGAGAAACAAACAATAGAAAAAGACACCTTAGATGTCACCGCTGGACTTTCTGGTGTGACATGGTAGTTGTTTTGTTGTCTTTGTTTAGAATTCCCCTCTGTGATTCTCATGTCCACATGGGACACCAAACATATTGCAATATCGGGCCCAGACAATCCAACACGTTGAATATCTCTGATTTTAGGTTGGAGCAGATCAGAGCACTCTTAAAACCCTACACATGGCAGGAAGATGTCTTAAGAGTACCCGGCTAATCAGAGTGTCCTTAAGATTGTCAGAAGAGGAAAATCGGGACAAAATTTGGCATTAAAATTGAGGTGTCAACTAGGCATCAACTGGTGAATGAATTGAGTATGCTGCAGTTTCAATTATGTAGGAAGACAATGATGGAGCACTATATAGTAAAGGTAAAGTACCCTGGATTCCTTCATATTGATTTTCTAAGTCTAATAAGGACTAAACGATTTAGGGCAATGATACTGCAAGGATACAAAGAGAATTTGCAGCAGGAGTAAAAGCAGTAAAACATTTACCTCTGTGACCTCCATGACTTTGATAGCTGCCAGCTGACCAGTCTTGACATGGCGACCCTGGTGGCAAACGTAAAGAAGCAGTTAGCATCACAACCAGTTTAACCACATAAGCATCCTACAAAACCTCTCGACAGTAAAAGTGCAGAAACTAGAGAAACTCTCGTTGCCGTGACGCCGAGACAAAAGAAAAATCGATCCTAGTCAATTCCAGATCTGACAGTCAAACATGTTCACATTCTCTCACACACAGCCACACATTACACCGTCTTTGAGAAAACACTCAGCCTGTGATGTAATTCTCCATTCACTGAACTGTCTGCCTAATTTCATTTTCTCTTGGGAGAGCCAGTCAGAAAGAACAAGACGTGACATAATGAGAGTGAAAAAAAAGTCAGCAAAGAGGACTGGAGCTGTAAAGGGCAGTCAGGTGAAAAGGGAGAAATTGAAAACCGTGTCATGAGTCAGAACAGTGACAAGATTCATGAAGCCTCAAGACTGTGATGTATGGAAAGTCTATGAAATATACACGAAAGGATGACAACTAGCCAATTGGTCAGGACAGATGAAACTGATCTTATGTGAAAGCCAAACAAAAAGTTGCACATCACTGTGAGGTAAAAGTAAAACAATAAGTGGTTCCAACATTTTTTTTTCTTACAAATGGTACGGTATTTGTGTATGAAGTCAGCTTACTCTCAAATTCCTACTCCTAAAACCAGCCCTTCCACTTCACAGCTACATACCAAATTGTGTTGAGAATCCAAACAAAATACAATGAAATCTGCATTTTTAACAATACAAAATATGAGAAAGTTTGAGAGGAATACATATGTTCAAAAGGCACCGCACATCTTCTGCAATTCTAAGAAACCGATCCCTTCCTCAAAGTGTTTGCAGAGACTTTCTCTCCATCTCGGGCCAGCTGGGGCGACAGCATTTTGAAATCGCTGTGTCCGAGTTCAACATGTCCTCATCAGAGACGTCCACAGAAGCTTCCCAGATTGTAATCTGAACAGTTCATGGTCGCCCGGGTGTGGTTTTCTCAACAGTCACAGCTAGTCTGTTTCAGTTAAGGATCATTGCACAGAGACATGGAAAAGTAAAAAAAAAAAAAACGAAAGAAAAACATTGTCTAAAAGTGGTAACGGATGTAGAAATGTAACCCAATAGCCACATTATTGTTCAACTTTTATTAAAAAAGTTAACATTTTTGTAATACTGAGAAGAATTACATGTTGTAACAAGGAGCTCAAGAATAACAAATTAAATAGAAGGTTCTATAAAAATAATACATGAACAGATACCAACTGATAAAGTTAATTTTGAGCTGATTCGTAATAATAACACAATAACAATAACACAGTAATAACTAGTGTAAACCCCTAGAGTTAACATTTCCAAAAAGGAGAGCAAAACACATACTTCTTCAGTTCTCAGTGTAAAAATAATATTCCCAATGACTTAGTGTATACCATGTATTGTGCTTCAAGATAATCCAAAATGTTGTTACACTGCCAACCCGGAAAACGCTTGAGGAATGAAAATAATTATTTTTGTAGCTGAAATATAGCCTCAGATTCATATAGTCACTGACTAAAAAGGCTCAGCTGTAATTGTCTTTGTGTAGCAGTTTGAGATTTACATGTGAAGTGCATTACAAACAAAATGTTATATTCAGTATAATTAATCACTGAGAAAGAGTAGCGGATATGAAATAAAACTGAATTACATGGAGGAAGCATTGAATGCTCCTGTGACTGCATGGCGGTGACTAAACTGTCACATCAACTGGATAACAGAGGCACTGATCTCATGTCAGCATGGAGGGAACTGTCCTTTGGCCTGGATGCGAGCAGACATTCACTGGGAACAGATTCAGGTGTTGTATGTCCCACAGCAAGTCAGCCAGAGAATGCTGTAACTGGATGTCTGACAGATTGACACATATTTCAACAAGGGAGCGATTTGGGGGACCTGGCTGGTCACTAGAAGACTTCAGAATGCTGCTGGCTGCAGACATGGATAGTTGTGTGGATGTTAACCCTTTGAAACCGAACGTGTCGCCGGCGACACATTTCACAAGCCAACTTCGACTTACCGTAACTCTGCAACGGTTTGCGCTATCAGAAAAATTCAAACTGTCTTTGAAAGAAAATAAATTGCACTTTCAGACATGCATAGTGTTATTACGGTAATTGACTTCCCGCCGCTCCAGGATGCCCGCGAATGCTAGTCTTTGTCTCCCTCTGCTGCACGGACGAAGGGTGCAGAGTGAGGAGGAAAAGATGAGCGACAGAGCGGAGAGTCAGAGTGAAGCGCATGATAATATGACCAACAAACGTCCTTCAAGAGATAAAAAGAGACCGAGGAGATTCCTGAATGGTTTTGTGTTTGGAGAAGGAGATCCAGTTTTTTCTTCTGAAGAAAGGTAATGTTTGATCATTGAATAACTTTTTGAATTTTATTTCTGAATGAATGGGGCTTGTTACTTCATGGATAATAGCTTTTACTTGGTACACATAATTGGATGTATTTATAGTTTTATTTTCTATTTTATTTTGTTTTTGGAATAGTTTAGAGAGTATAAGTTATTATAATATTCATCAATATGTACTTTGTGTAAAAGTGCACTTTTGCTCACTATATATGACACTCCTAAGTACAGCACCACACTCTTCATGTATTCATGTGTAGCTTACTATGACTTTTTTTATTGCTTAGTGTGGATTTGAGACCAACTTTATTTATTTACTACTATAAATAAAAGCTGTCATTGGTGTGACAAACTTGTATATTTACTATTTTTAGAACATTTTCTGATGAAGAGCAGCTGGCTCCAAGGGGGCGAAGTAGAAGAGACAAAATTCCTTCTGGAGGGTCTGCTGGAGGGTCTGCTGGAGGTCCTTCTGGAGGGTCTGCTGGAGGTCCTTCTGGAGGTCCTTCTGGAGGGTCTGCTGGAGGTCCTTCTGGAGGGTCTGCTGGAGGTCCTTCTGGAGGGTCTGCTGGAGGTCCTTCTGGAGGGTCTGCTGGAGGTCCTTCTGGAGGGTCTGCTGGAGGTCCTTCTGGAGGTCCTTCTGGAGGGTCTGCTGGGGTCCATGCTGGGAGTATGAGGCACCGCAGCCGTTCCCCACATCATCCAAGGTGGAAGACCCATGAAGAGCCTGATGAGAAAGGCTTTCAACCCCTAAGGTTCTTCCCCAAAAGAATCCCTGGTGTCCAACCCCCTCTAAATGTAGGAAATCCACAACCAGGCGAAATTTTTGAGTACTTTTTTGACAATGAAGTCCTCACATTAGTTTGTGATTTTACAAACAAGGGGGCAGCCAGGAACCTGGAGAAAGGGAGGAAGTTCTCCTGGACTGAAATAAGTCCAGGGGAACTGAAGAAATTTATTGGCATGCTGCTCTACATGTCAATCAGCCGCCTGCCAAAAATCAGAGATTTTTGGCGGACTGGAAGTATTTTCAGTCTTCAAACACCAGCTACCATCATGTCCAGAGACCGGTTCTTGGCCATTTTGGCCAATGTTAGAATGAGTGACCCAGAGGAGGATCAGCAAAATGACAAACTAAAGGGCACAGAAACATATGACCCTCTCCACCGGGTCAGGCCACTGATGGAGATGATTGGGACAAGGTGCCGTGCCTTATACCACCCAAGGCAGCACCTTGCAGTAGATGAGAGGATGGTTTCGACCAAAGCCAGGCTCAGCTTCAAACAATATATGAAAGCCAAGCCAACAAAGTGGGGCCTGAAATTTTTTGTATTGGCTGATAAAAATGGCTACACGGTGGATTTCCAGCTGTACACTGGAAAATCTAACGTGTCATCGGGAAAGGGGCTGTCGTTTGATGTTGTGACCACCTTAGTGAGAAAAGAGTACCTGGGCTCTGGGTACATTGTCTACACAGACAACTTTTACACCAGTCCTGTCCTGTTCAAACATCTGAGGCAGCAGGGATTTGGCGCTTGCGGGACATACAGGCAGGGAAGAGTTGGTGTCCCCACCACCACTGAAAATGCCCTCACCAAAAAGTCCCCACGAGGCAGCATCCGGTGGATCAGGGATGGGGAGCTTCTTTTTGTAAAATGGATGGACACCAGGGAGGTCTCGATGTGCTCCACCATCCACCCTGTTTACACTGGAGACTCTGTTCAGCGCTGGCAGAAGTCACCTGATGGGAATGTACAGAAGGTCGCTGTCCCCAGGCCCACTGCTGTGACAGAATACAATAAATACATGGGAGGGGTGGACACATCGGACCAAATGATTGGGACACATTCTATCCACCGCAAAACAAAAAGGTGGGTCACCACTGTGTTCCAACATTTGGTCGACATCGCTGTGACAAACTCCTTTGTTATTCACAAGGATCAGTGTTGTACAATGAGAAGGAAGCAGAAGACCCGACAAAGTTTCCAGGAGGAGCTGGCAGCACACCTCCTAGGTGTTCCTCTTTATGACGAGCCACAAAAAGAAGCTGGGAAAAAACATCTACCAGTCCCATGCAGCAGCAACAAGCAGGCAAAGTCTGAGAGAGCAAGCATGGGGAGACGGCGCTGCAAGCTTTGTCAGAGAAGCACAGCCTGGAGTTGTGAGTTATGTAATGTGGGCTTGTGCCTTCAGGTGGACAGAAATTGCTTCTGTGAATACCACCAAGGCCCAGGAAAATAAGGAGAAATGCAGAGAGGGGAAAATCGCCTGTAAATAGTTTTAATTGTTAGTCTGTTTCTTATTTGTAAAAATAATTGAGAATGAAAAAAATATTGTAAATATGTTCTATAGTGTTGAAATTGTCAATTTGTGATGCAAAATCTGTACTTCATGTTCAAATGCAGTGTTTTATTTGCATAAAATCTCCAAAATCTAATTTCGCTTTTTGTTTTTTCTTGATATCAAACAGTTTTAATAGTGGTTTAGTATCAAGAATAATGTAAAATAATGCAGGTATTGAAAGTTCTAAATGATTCTGGAAAAATGTGCTGAAGCACTTGGCCACAGGACTTTTTCTTCCTACTTTTTACTTTAAACAAGTAAAAAAATGCCAGGCGGACTTTTGAGTGACAGGCCTAAAAGGGTTAAAGGCTCACACTGGGGAGCTGTTTCAGATCAGACGAGACATAAGGAAGCAGGATGTCACTAACACTGACCTGCGCTGCCTGGGTGAATCCCTTCAAGAGGTCATAATCTAAAGTACCTGGCATCATGATGCCAGGAATAAAATGGGGAAAAGTGGCTCTGCAACACCGCCACGATTGGTCCTAGAACTTGTTCTACATATACCATTTCTCGGTAAATAGTATAATCTAAACCCAATACTGGTCTGCACATTTATTAAACTACACCCAAATTAGATAAATCCTTTGGAGTGTTAATGTTTCTTGTCATCATTAAGTAGTGTTACTGTGCAGAAATTTATTTTGTTAACTGAAGAATTAAAACTCTCCCATTTAGGCATTCGTCTTGTACAAAGAGTTGAAGAAGGAGAAACCAGCAGTAGCATTAGGACTGTTTTTTGTTCATCCTACGGCCTATGAAAACCTCCATCCATTTTCTGTACACCCTTGTCCCTAATGGGGTCGGGAGGGTTTGCTGGTGCCTATCTCCAGCTAACGTTCCAGGCGAGAGGCAGGGTACACCCTGGACAGGTCGCCAGTCTGTTGCAGCCTATGAAAACCTCTATACATTAAATCATTAGACTTGTCATTTAGGTAATATTAAGATAAAGTCATCTAGAAATATTATGCTCACTTTTTTTTAAAGGTTTGTATTGGCTCTGGTGGCCTTTATTTGATAGTTAATTGACAGGAAAGTTGGTAATGAGAGATGGGGAAAGACATGCGGCAAAGGTCACCAGGCTGGGAATCGACCTGCGATCGCGTCGAGGACTACATGGGTTGTGCTTAACCCCTGCGCCACCACAGCACACCCAATATGCTCACTTTTTGACTCATTTTGTGCAAATATGAATGGAAAAATCCATGACCAGAATCTGACAACTGGATGGTCAGAAATTCAAAAATCTGACCAATGAATGCACCACACTTTAACACTATCAAGTAACATAAAAGAACTAGAATCAACTTTATTGACCAAGATATTGAACGCAAACAAAGAATTTGACTTCAGTTTTCAATTGTTCAAGTAATACAGACCCAAAGTGTAAAAATATGAACATTAGAAGACATAAAATAAGAATAAAAGCAATATCTACATGTATTTGAAGTCATTCATAAAGAAAGAAAAACAGGGACTGTTGTGACAGTAGAAATAAAACAACACTCTTCAGTGTAGTAGTCAGAGGAAGAACACAAGATGTATGATGCTATTTGAAAAGAAACTAACTTTTATGAAGCCATGTCCTGGTTTTATTTAGGGTGCTACCACATTTTATTAGCTGTTGCTTATTTCATCCTACAAACTTGCAACAAAAAAATAATAATAAGTACAACCAGAACATATCATGGAAAGCCAAAAGAAAAGGGATGCTGTGACAAGCTTCACAATAATACTGCTCATAATAAAGTTGCTGAAGCAGCAAATTCCAAACAGACAGTCCCCCCCCAAAAAAACACCCTCTAACCATCATCCCTCTTTGGTATTGAATGAGACATTACCTACACAAGCCCCACTGACCCCCAGGTGTGTTGTGTCCTCCATTCAGTCCCCAGGCAGAGGACACTGTCCCCATAACGGCGAAGGATTACGCCGTGCAGGCAGCCACTGGCCTGACTGTGATAAATAAAGACATGCCCTTCCTGTCCAGCCAGACTCAGCCATGTCTGCTCGCTGCCACCACAGCTGACACAGACTTTAAGTGTCCTCCTCTCAGCCAAGCCGCTGATTAACAACGCGACTCAGACGCACACTCGGTAAAATGGCTCTCTATCGGAATTAATTGGAGAAAGTTTCTCGCTCTCTGACACTGAAATCCTGCAAATCACACATGCAGAGTCGTGCACACACACGCTGCGGTAGCCTGCACACTGTTGAATTAAGACACAATTATGTTTCCTCTTGCTTCCCGTCATTATTCACATGCGCATACAAGATGGCAGAATGAGGTAACACAGTGAAGAGAGCGTTGGTGAAAAGGTTACTACAAAATATTCCCACATAATGCTAATTAGATACAAGACGTCTCCAGTGAACAGACCCCAAATGAGAGAAACTCCTGCTGTTTCTGACTGGAAGTTTTAATATTCTGTCTCACTGCTAACTAGATGCAAATCTCCATCTCAGCCTTCCTCTGATCTGACCTCATTCATGCCTGTTTGTTATTTAGCTACATGAGGTGTACTCCGTGCCCTGATGGACTGATTGACTTATTGACTCCTCTCTGCTAACTGATTGTAGGAATTAAGCTTTCTACAGAGTCCTTGCTTGCTTGTAATGCTCTGTGTGTACTTGCTCATCCGTCTCTGTGATAAATGTGACTTTTAGACCTTTGGAGTGAGGATATTTTTCATTGCGAAACAGAGCATTAGAGGGTCCTCGGACTTTGTCTTGGAGTTCAAGTCAAATTTTTATTTGCTCTTTTATCCCCCCCCCTTGTCATACAACTGACTATTCACCAGGGTTGTTCTGCACAGCTTTCTCAACAGGTTGTCAAGGTATGAGGTCCATTGTAGATTAGCTTTCCAACATGTTGCTGAAGGCAGCTTCATTCAACATTCATGAGCAAGTGTCAAGGGCAGGTTGGTCTATAGACCCGACGTGGTAGATGAAGAAACAGCTGACATTATGGCAATCATGTCTGAGATGGAAGTTAGGAAAGCAGTGTTTGGACCAACTCAGCTTCCAACTTTTGGGAATTTTATATGCTTCATTATGGGTGAATACAGCGTGGAAATAGAAGCATGTTTCTTATCCAGACCTGGAAAATAGTCAAATCAAATTCCATACCTTCCCGTACTTTTCAAGATTGTGTCTGAGACCTTCCATTAGCAGAGCATGCCATGTATAAATTGCAAAAGAAGCTGCAGAAAAGAGTGAAACTCTCATGTGAAAATGAAAAGGTGAGCAGAAAAAACATCTAATACCAACTCTCTTTTGATACCCAATATTTATCATTGTCATATAGATCATATACATTGATCTACACTTTTGACATGGTGAAAAAAAATGACCAAACACCTAAAATTGCATGTGATCATGTGACAGACCATCTTTGTCACATGATCACATGGTCAGCCCCACAACCTCCAGAAATACAAACACAAATGGCAACAAGACGAAAACAAATGACGATTGTTAATGGTGACCCAATACCGATATGTAAAAATAAAAAAAAAGATTACCAACGGTTTTAACCCATAGTACACCTAAGCGCCCATAAGTTATGAAGTCTTGAAAGATGAAAACTTTTAAATGATCTTTCGCAGAAATACTTTTTGAAGCCACTTCTTTCTCCACTTCACAATTATATGCTAACTTTGAGCTGGCCTATCCCCTTGAACCCCACTGAAACACTTTTAAGGTTGCGGTTATAACATGGCAAAAATGGGGAAAAGTCAGCACATTTAATAATTGTTTTGGCATTTGAAAGTATAGTAAGGAGGTCATTTACCTCTATAGGACTTCTATGAATTCTTACTGCAAATTTACCCAGGAGCAATCACTGCCAACCATACCTCCAAACCCCATGAGGGAGAGGAGGAGGGGAGCCAGCTCTCTTCCCTGCTCATTTTCATCAGCCTCTCTCTACCTCTTCCTTCCTTTAGTGCTTGCTCTCTGCCTTTCACCTTTGCTTTCCTTCCTCTCCCCCTCATACCACTTTCCTCCCCATTTTCTCCCATTGTCTCTCCCTTTCTTCACCTCTAACAACCACAAACCCTGCCCAGACTACGTCTCCCTTTGCGTCCCAACTTCCAGCCACTAACACCGCTGCTCGGTTTTGAAACCCAGATGTCATTTTAAACCTTTGAAACAGCTGAACTACACGTGTTTTATCTCTGCACCGCATGAATATTTGGGCCTTTCGGTGTGTGGGAACACAAATTACATCTGTTACTGACAAAGTTGGGTTGCAAAACAGGCCGCCTGCTGGAAACAAAAGGAAAAAGGCAAAAAAAAATAAAACATAGTTCTGCAAGCACAACGGAGCATGAGTAAAACGAGGCAGATGATACGTGGATGTGAGGAAGAGGAAGTGTGAGTGATTCACTCTGGAAATGGTATTGAAACCAGCTGTTGGAGAGGTTTTGAGGCTGCGTCAACGTAGTTTGAGGCCGAAGTGAAACTGTTCAAGCCACGGCTTTGACCTTTCACAGAGCGATGTAATCTCGCCCCAAAAATGATGAATGCCGCTGGTGTGTTTTTTTGATGGCTCTCGTTCACACAGTTGAGGTCATTTAACGATGCATGCCAATTACACAAGCTGGAATTATTTTAGTTTGCTTCTGCCGCGCTAACTATAAAGGCATTTCTTAAGATCAGAGCTGCGAGTTCAAAGCTTTACTGGCGGTTGTCATTTTCTTCCCACTTAAACCTTCTCTCTGTCTCTCTCACATACACTTACACACAAATACACACACACACAAAGATGACTCTATAACCATGCCTTTGCAGGGAAGGGAAGTTCCTTTTGCAAACACAGAAACGCCCTGTTTCTGGATGTGTGTGATGCTGCTGTGTATGCAGTGAGTAAGAGTTTCATGCAAAATGTATTATAAATGTCTGATGCACCATTACAATGAGATACATACTTAGGCTGTAACTCTTTCTCCTGAGGCTGCAATGCTGCAGATGGATTCCAAAAGCATGTGATTACTACAGCATATAATACATTCCTTAATGCCCACATGCATTATGAGATGGAATACATTCTCATGTCTGAAGGTCCTAAAAAATAAAATAAAAAAAAACTCATCTGTTCCAGATTAGTCTTTTCTGATGATGTACTAATAAGGGTTCAACTGCAGAGGTAAGGTATCCAAAATGTTTGTAGAAGAAGGCCAGACAGCAGATAATCTGTGTAATAAAGGCGTGTTTTAATATCAGGAGGATATTAGGGCTCGGAAGAACTTTATCTGCACTTCCCCTTCAGAAATCTGAGTAGTCCAGGGTTTTGCTTCTCGTTTCAGGTTCTTTCTAGTTTCAAGTCTGCCAAAAACTACATTGGGTGGAGTGCTGCAGCTCTAAACGTCAGTAGCAGTTGAAAACTAAGTTTCAATATGATGCAGCAACAACAACAAAAAAGTTTTCTTGAATCATCTTTGCTCTAGAAAAGGAGAGATGTTTTTCTATTTCAAAAGTCCCCTAACTCTCACATTTGCAGTAGACATGCAACATTGTGAGGGAGACTAATAAAAGAAGAACTCCACCTACGTCAGTGTGCGACTTTTTACTTTGGGACTGCTACTTGCTTGCTAAGATTTTCATTTCATTCTTTCTGTAACTCGTCTCTTGAAACAAGGGGAGGGAAATATGGTCTTAAAATTTTATGTAATATTTTGTGGTACTATTGTGATTAACATCATAAAAAAGCTATTGTTTATTTTTATTTTTTTTAGGTAACTGTATGGCTGTGACTGCATTACACAACATTTATAAGACCATGAACAAATATTGTTCTTGGAAATTTTTTTTATTTATTTTCTTCAGAACAGTACTTGCTTACAAAAGTGTGATTCTTTTAACTAGCCTGTACTTTATAACTGCCTCTAATCATTTTTAGGAATTTATTGAGAATTAATTATGTTCTCGTGGAACTAACAGTGGAGAAAATAGCAAAAATAAGATTTTCGTTGCTACTGTCGGTTTTATTTTATTTTTTTATCGGGACAAGAATAAATACAAATTCTTATCATCATAAGAAATTTTTCACAATAAATGACAAACGATGCAATGTATGCCCACACTTATTTGAAACAATATGTGGCTGATTATCGAGTGAGACTACTTACAATTAAACATTCACCAGCTTCAGATTGGAATCTTTTTCTGATCAATGAATACATGTTAGCTACCAGATCATGCTAATTATACCACTCTTCAGCATCAAAGTTGTTATAGGAGGAAGACATCTCACAGTTGGGTAGTTTCAGTTTCAGTAGGTTGAAGACGTCAGACGAAGCACAGTGGGTGTAAAAGTAACTATTTTTTTAAGAAGCCATGTCAGTTGTTCATTCAGGGCGGTAAAACCCAATGGGTGAAGGTCATTTCGCTCCATCTCCATTTTGAAAACTTCTGGGGTGTGTTGTACCGTACCCAGCTTTTCCAGGTTTTTAGGAAATGTAAAAACATTTTGAAATATTGTCAGGCTTCTGGAAATCTGAGCTGTGGTAAAGTTTAGGACGGCATGATATATCACAAATTTATAGTTACCGCAGTGCTATTGTACATGACGTCCATATTGCAAAGATTTGCCAGGACAGCAATAAGGCGTAGATAATTATTTATGTACCCTGCATCCTGGTTTTCTGTAGTATTAAGATATTTGGTGAAACTTATTGTTACTGCAGGGGGAAAAAAAACATATACTAGGTTGTTTTGATGCTAAAACGGCAGATATCAGCTGGAATCAATCATTTCTACAAAATTGTTTTAGAGATGGAAATGATAAATTCAGTTATTTTTCCCCAAACTTCAACACTTTTAATTATTTGTTTATTGCGAGTCAACTCTCATTATTGCAACATTCATCAATATTATTGCATATTACATCTTTTCCTGATATCATGGAGTCTTGGTTAAGGTCTTTGTTGCCTAAAGAATATACACCAAGACAGCTGCTTACATTAACTGCACCACATGTTCATTACTAATATGAAATGCTCAGGTAAGTTTAAAAATTCATTCACCACAACCATTCTGTCATTATTTTTAAAATAGAAAAACCTTATTTGGCAGCCACTGGACTTAGAATTGGCTAAAATTGGTCTTGACGGGTTAAGGCGATACAAAAAACATAGATCATAAATGTCTGATTTGTGTATTTCAACTTATAATGTATCAAAAAAGATAGAGAAATATCAAAAATGCTGCACTAATCCCACATAAACCTACATTAGCTTACAGGCAACATATCTCATCTCAAGGTACTTTACAAGAAAAACAGATCTGATGTATGTTGAGTAATATAGAATCAGATCATGAAGATAGCAGATTAAGATAAAGTTACAACATGTCACAGTCAATCCTAGTTATGATACTAGGATTGACTGTGTATCATAACAGGATACTGTTATGATCAAATTCAGATAATTCCAAGTTGTAAAAAGTTGCCCATTTAAGGAAGTCAATCCAACTGCACTGAGTCACTGACCTTTCATCAGTCCTTCCTCTTACACAAGCACATGGTGACAGTGGACTGTATTTGCATCACATTATTAGTATTTCTCAAAGAGCAGAGAGAGAATCACAATTTTATAGCAGATGCTTCAACATACTGGACTTCCCTCTGCAAGTTGTCTTATCAGAGTGACTCTTGTCCCAGTTCCTCCTGTGCCTCACCATCCTTACTGCTTTGGGCATTGTGAGATCAAGGATTCCCAGTGTGGCGTCATGTCTAGCCTCTGTCCTTACAAAGCCGTCCTTCAGAGGGGATCAGTTCTTCAACGATTACATACAAACAAACCATGGAGTAAATGTGCAACAGATTGAAGTTGAGATGTTACAATCTTTCCTTTGAAATACCACTTGATATTCTGAAAACCCAACACTGTCACCTGACTGATTGATTATTTAGTTCATGGTTGAGTTTAAGATGAACTCCACCCGCCTGATCTTATCTGGAACAAGTCTTCAACAACTCTTGAAAAAATAGCCAAAATTATTTAATTCAGATATGCTAAAATCTTCCACAAGGTTAGCACATGCTATGCTGTTTAAGTATTAGTATGTGGCATATGATCCAACTGTTGTTTCTTTGTAACTCGACTTTCTTATGATAGTTAAGTTAGACACTGCCCGCTTGTTGTTTTTTTTTTACCCATTTTGAGTTTCGTCTGTGAATACCACCTGGCCATAGGGAAGGTTGTTATTTTAAGCCAGGTAATTCTGACCCATGGGTCACTGGACTTAAGGAATGCGGAACTGTAAGTTGTCTATCTAGGTTGTCTGTGTCTACATATAACAGACAACTTAGCAAATAACTCCTTCTAAAATGCATTTTTTCACATAGAGTTGATGATCAGCTAAAGTTAAAGCCATTATGGATTTATTTGACTATTTTTTTTGTTTTGTTTTGTGGCTCTGAAGAAAGTATCTTCTGTTAACAAGAAAACTTGGTTAGAACCCAGCTCTCTCACTCCTCATGTCAAGGCGTTTCTGGAGAAAAGTACAAACACTGAACTTCAACTTGTCCTTGATCCTCTGATGTGTTAAAAAAAAAAAAAAAAAAAAAAAAAAAGGTCTTACACTGCGTTTAAAAAGTACAGATTAGAATGTGCCGTGTAAATATCCTTGATGAATGAAACATTGAGAAGCCCTGCACAAATGTAGTTCATTCTAACATTTACATCTAAGATTTCTTCTTTGCTGCTGATCCTGGCCAATTATGTGGCAATTACTGGTTACATTTTTTTAAATTATACTTATTTGTATTCGTCATTGTAATTTAGATGTGAGTAGTCACAAGGCACTACTTTGATTTGTTAGGTTAATGTATTATGGATGACATGGATTCAAACTCTACTTTCTAATGACATATTTGGTAAGTTGGTCTACACTGGTTGAGACTCACTTCGGAATGACAGATGCTTGAAACTAAAAACAAAACTGATAACCAGCCCTACTTTCTGATTAATTTGGATGGTGATAATTTTGACCACTTGGGAATACAGATATAGCAGTGAAATTTTCTTCCCAAATGCTCAATTGAAAACAATAAAAATGAGGAAAAAAGTAACATACCCTGCTCTGACGAAGCAGAACACTGTGAGTTCAACAGCCCTAATCACACCTTAATACAAGAGCACACAAAAAAAGATGAAAGTAGCTTTATTGAGCGATATGCTCAGCTCAAGGATAGTAGAGGAAGAGTGACCAAAATGTGAATTGATCACAATTGATTACACAACAGCCATTATGCTTCTGTTTAACTTTTGCATTTATCACAGGATGCTAACAAAGGAAAAATAAATAAATAAATAAATGCACAACTAAAAATGGTTGCCAATTTCAAAATGCCAATCCTTAAAATACTTTCTAGAAGTATAGAGATCTACAGTTTTTTTTTAGTTTTTTTTTATTAAAGTTTGATTCCATGCAGGACACATCAAATGTATGAGACGTGAAACTACCAGACTAAAAACATCAATTATTTTAGTTTCAAATATGGAAAACCAGTTTATTATCAAAACATTAAACGCATCAGGCTACTTTTCGTTAAACAGAAGCAAATATGTTTAAAGGTGAAGTGGAGACATGTGATTGGCAGATTCTCTGTAATGTATATTAAACATTACAGAGTGGAGACTTTAAACACGTCAGGGAAAGTGTTTAAAGTCTCAATCAGTTTGAGCTGGATTTCCTTCTTATCTCATGCTACTACCCATTAAAAGAAAACATACAATTATGACGTGTAGATAAACAGAGGAAAACCCCAGATGCTTGGTCAGCATCTCCTGCGCTCACATCAGTTCACAACTATGTGTTTTTGTAAGGCCCCGTGTGTGCGTCTGCGTGTGTGTGTGCGTGCGTGTCAGGTAAGGTATTGTTCTTCAGACTCTATTCTTGTCCTGGTTTCTCCTGTTGGAACTCACCCAGGCTCTCCAACAGGTCCCATGAGTCCATACAATGAGATAAAATGTCAGTCCTCCACACTTTGATGTAAAATTTCCAGAAATTTCAAACTATAATTTTCAAATTTCTCATTACATTTTCAGTCAGTTTGTTGTTGTAATCCTTCTTCTGAAAGTATAGCAGTTTTTCTAAACATTAGAAGGAAATTGTTTGATTTCTTTAAACTATCATCTGATGATAATGCGATCTTAGCTTGTTTTGTTGTGATAATTTCACTGTGTCCTTATTTTGGGATTAAATGTAAGTTTCCTCATCTCCTAGACTTAAAAACAAGAATTTTGTCACAATAAACTTCAGATAAAAATCTTGTTTTCTTGTCTTGACAGTTTGCTTGTCCAATTATTTCAAGATAAGATCTCAAGCTTGTTTCTGTCATAATATCAGTTTCCTTATATTATTACAGATGGTAAGAGTATGAATAGCCTCATTATCTCATTATCTCGACATAAAGAAATCCTAAACTTGTCCTTATCTCACTGAGTCAATAATATGATTTGTATTGACTGAAGTTCGCTCTCCCAAAGACTAGTAAACTTAGACTTTGCAACGAAAACTGGAACTGGACAATATCTTAAATATCCCAAATGAAATATGACAACCAAAAACAACAAATAAGATGGAAATAAAAACCACACACAACAGAAATCATGAATAAAATAGATTAAGAAGTCACAAATTAGCTAAGGAAATATGGGCTGATTCATCAGTGTACCCCTCTATTGTTTTTTTTTTTTTGTGTTTCATTATCCCAACTAGCCAGAGTTTTAATTTGTTCTGATAGGATTACTGCTTAGTTTTGTCATATCTTGACTTAACAGAGTTATTTTGACCCAAAAATCATGACAGCGATGCTACTCAAGTTGGAAACATCTACAGACCAGCACCTTACTACTGCAGGCGCTGCCTGAGTATCATGATAGAGACAGTGAACGATAAAACAGGGCAGAACTCTACAGTTGATGGTTTTGCACCATAATCAAACTATTACCTACAAACAAATTAGGGTTTTGCTTTAAAAAAAAAAGTCAAGATAATCAATTCATGATTGGTAGAAAAATCAGATTAAATGAAATCACAGCCAGTACAAATGTTGGTGGCTAAACCAGTTAGAACCTGTACTAAAGATGAAAATGGTAAAAAGCCTTAGACTCATTTTATATTGCAGCAGTGAACTGAAAATTATTTAAAATCATTTAATTAATCTGAGCCTATTTAGTTGGCAGGGGGGAAATCTTTGTTAGCAAACACAATAATTTTGACAAAAAAAAAAAACCCTACTGGTGCAATAATGGGAACCCATGGCAACTGGACATTGCTTAGCCTTCGCCTTTAACATTTCACAAGCTGGGGGAATACAGACGGAGAGACCTGTCACTGTTCTACTTGCATATTCTCTCTATCTGGAGGTTTAATATCTTAAGGTTAATGGCCACTGAAGAGTCCGCCTTATTTTTATTTAAAATATCCTGTCATTAGTAAGAGATTGTGAACTCTAACAATATTCCCAGGGTCATAGGAAATGAAACAGACACACAGCATCACAGATCTTCCACCATATTTAACAAGATCTGTGATATATACACCAGTTATTAGGATCGATCCTAACAGTGAGTTTTGGAGATTTTATTAATAATCTAACTGCTGACATGTTTTTAAAGGGGCAGTATCATTTAAAAATGCTTAGCTTTTCATCATGTTATTATGTGATTAACTTCTCAGAACATACTTGGAGTGTTGCTTCGATTTTTTTCATGTATGCTTAAGAAATGTCTTCTTAAACCATTCAGATGTTCTAAACAACTGAGTGGACCTAGCTCCGCCTTCAAGGACAAAACTCCTCCTTAGAGCTGCAGTTTTCAAGCTTTCTAGCTTCCACCTAACTTCCCCTGTGTTTCGCCACATTCAGCTCCTTCAGTGTAGTCAGCAGCAATTATCAAACACCTGGTGGAACTGTGCATCTGCTGAGCTCATTATAGAAGCTACTCCTCAGTGACACGCTGGTTGTTAAAGGGTTAGTAGAGGAGCCATGTTGTGATGACTTCCTGTAGGCAGCATTTCTGAAAGATCTGGAGCTTCTTAAAGAGGCAGAGACAACAATTTCAAGGTGGTAAATCAGGAAGTAAAATTTCTTTGAAGTCATATTTGATATAGCATTTTTTAATAACCAAGATTAACAGTTACTAGATTATGCTATAAAATGACACTGTGTCTGCAAAAAACACATAATAAGTCATAATAATGGTTGAAGTCTTCTCCCTTTAAGAAGACTTCAACCATTAAATCAGCTCTAGCAAATGAAAAGATATTCAGAATCCAAGTAGCAGAAACACTAAATATAGTGCTGCTAACTTTATAGAAGCTTTGAGACATTAAAGCTATTGCTAAAAATTCAGCCTCTATGACAAAGTTCATCGTTCATCCAAATAAGGTGTTTTTTTTTTTTTTTGTCCTTTTGTCAGTAAAATGTGTGTCATATTTTGAAGCTGAGTGATTTCAAGCAGTGTTCCTCGCTGTCCTGCACAGCTTTTGCAACATTTCCTCTTTCAGGAAACTGAGTGGCAATCGAGTCGCACACACCCACCAACGGCCTGACAGATTTTCCCATACAGACCAGGGTGCCCTCTGAAGAAAGCTTTGCTGTTTCTGTTTCAGAGGCTGGCCTCCAGATACGCCTCTCAGCATACAAACACATAAACCAAGTCCTGGTCGTGCCTCTGTTGCACCATCCATCGTGAACTCAGCAGGATTTCAGTTGGTAAAAAGTGAAACGAAAAAAGTTCACGAAAGAGTAGTAACACACACACACCTCTGTGGTGTTGCTGCAACAACCAGCTGCAAGAGTCTACAAGTGACTAAACACCTCTCACCACAAACCCCGACCCACATATAGACAAACAGATAATGTGATAAGGAAGTACACTCCACCCAACGCCTTTTAAAGATGCTGTGCATGCACATGTGTTTGCGTGTGTGTGTGTGTGTGAGAGAGGATCTGTGTGCTCTGACCAACAGGATATTCCAGTAAACAGACGTTTCTGCTTCTTCTTCTTTTGCTAACTGGAAGTAGCTGTCATAAGTTTTGATATGCACAACGACAAGCGATTAGAAATTTGCATGCATGGAATGCAGATGGATACAGTTTCTTGCAAGAGTATTCATTCGTCTTGACCTTTTCTGCAAACATCGATGTATTTTCTTTGGGTTTGATGTGACAGGAGCTGCTCAAATTTCAGTGGATTTCAGCCTCTTTTAGTTGCTACACAAGTAAATAAAAGTACACCAGTGGGCATTATTTCATCACATTTTAAATAGCAAAACAATTACTCCAATTATCCCAAAATCTGGGTTTTCCCTTTGGGAGAAAATAAACCCTACTGTTTCCTGCTGAAGACCAAACCCTAACAGTGAAACATGGTGGAAACTGGGCTGGATATTACTCCTTTTGCAAAGATTAATGCGAGAAATATCATAAAAGGACTTACAGCTGGAACTGTATTGGGGGAATTATAAGCCTGGCGGGCTAACAGGCTTTACATGCTCCCCCAACAGGCGAAGCCTTGTTTGTTTTGACTAATTATAGATTTTTTTTTAGTACACTAGTAACAGTGATAGCAAAGACGGGTTAAAGAGTTTCTTTGGCAAAATGGTTGGAAGCATAATGGCAACATAGTATGGTTAGTATGTTAACACATAGGGAGATTGAGGTCAGGGGTCATTTTTAATTGACCAGAACTCCTTGACCACTTCCTGGCAACACGCCAACAACTTCAGTCACAAATCACGACTGAAGTTGTCCAGAAAACATTTTTTTAGACACTTAAATTAGTATGACACAATAGAAGTGCAAAAACATTGACATTTGTCTTAGTGGTATTTTTTTTAATGTTTGTATTTTTTAAGATTTTAAGTATTGTCAACCATGTCTTCCAATAATGCATAATCACCTAGTCATATTTTCACATTTCCTGTCGACTTTATACGTATTTTAACTCAAAAACGCGGTGGGGCGCTGGATGACTGCCCTACCACTGGGCTTAGCAAGTTTTCTGGGGGAAACAGTGGTATTGTATGTTGGATTGACTAACAAGGTGAAACGTAACAATAAAATTCCAATATAATCCAAAAAGAGAGTTGTTTACAAGAGTCAAAGGATGTATGAAAACTTCATATGGAAGAGGGTCAACTCACCTTGTATACCTGCCCATAGGTTCCATTGCCGACCACCTCAACCAACTCGAAGATGCCTGCTGGATCCTACAGAGAAAGTGAGAGTGAAGAAAAAACAGTAGGAGGGAGTTTAAATTGTAATATTTAATTTAAAAATCTGCTGAATTTACTGGAGAAGAGTAGGAAATAATGCTGCTTTTCAACAAAGCCACAACACAACAAGTTGTCTTGATTTGGGCAACTTGTCAGCTTCTTCAGCCCAACAAAGAAAAAAAATCCGAGTAAACACAGAAACTTGCCCCAAACAGGACACAGGGCAGACAGTGAACATGAAGTTACAGATAAGGCACACACTGTACACACACTCTCTGAGGGGTACCATTATACAGCAACTTCCACACTCGGATCCCACAGTTGGACCACATCAGTTATCACAACATTTGACTGCTCGGTTCGTGCTGTTTGAGACTACCGTTAACTTCCAAAGTAACACCCACCACGTCTTACTGTGTTTACTAAAGCACTGCATTAAAAAAAGAAAAGAAAGAAAAAAAAAGAAGACATGTTTTAAAACTTACTCTTAAAGCCGCGAGGTCTATACTGTCCAGGCTTCGCGTGGTGTTTTCTCGCGACATTGCTGTCGGTAGGTTTTTTTTTTGTCAGCGGGTCGATGTTTGTTTTAAAGACATGGACGGTGCGACTTTCTCTCCGCTGACGGTGCCAACTAACGGCTTTTTCCTCCCCTCGGCTCCATTCTGAAGTTTAGCTCAGTGAGTCAAGTTGAGGAGTCGAGAAACAAAGTACTTCCGGTACGACCTGCCGAGGTAAAAGTCTGATTGTGAATGATATATAAATATATAATTTTCCGTATACGTGTATTGACAGAAAGTTACTCATAAACTTCCATAATCTTTGTTTTTCAGATTTAAAATCCTATTTGTGCACAATACTCATATTTACGATATATCTTTGTGCTCGGTTCCAATGCGCTTTCTTGTGCTTTCATAACTTAATTTTGTAAGCTACTTGCATGAGCTTCCGGTTAAGCCTTTGGCTTTTTACTGTTTGGAAATGGTTCCTGTGTTTTGCTTCAGAAAGTTTTATTTTCCTTCCGTTTTTTTAAAGAATACCTGCTCTTCTAAACTGACGTCTCCGAATATCAAAACAACAACAACAACAACAACAACATCAATAATAATAATAATAATAATAATAATAATAATAATAATAATAATAATAATAATAATAATTGGGCAAATAATTAAATATCTGGTCACACAATAATGAATAAGCAAACAAATTCACACATTTGAACACTGGTATGTAAAACACTTTGGAAATCACAAATTCATCCTCCCAGAGAAAATCAAATAAAAACAAAAAGGAAGAAGACTTCTATCACACTACTACAGAATGACAAGCACCTCAATGATGCAAGAACTATAAGGAATGCAAAACTTGAATAATATTTAGAAATTATTGAAACAAGAGAAGTCTATCTATCTATCTATCTATCTATCTATCTATCTATCTATCTATCTATCTATCTATCTATCTATCTATCTATCTATCTATCTATCTATCTAAACCTGAACACTAACCTGACCTTGAAGCAAGGTGGTGGCAGCATCATGCTGTGGGGGAGGCTGTTCTTCGGCCAGGTGAGGAAAGCGGGGTACTGCTGATGGAACGATAGATGGAGCAAAATACGCTGCAATCTTGGGAAAAAACTTGTTAGATTCAACATTTCTTGGACCCTTTGGACTTAAGCTGTTTCATGAAGATGAATGGACAAACAGTTAAGACTCTAAAATCTTGAGACATGATTCATTAGACTTGCAGCAAAAAATGGTTCTCCAAAGTACTGAACACAAAGGCAAGCCACACTTTTCAAATTTTTAATTTTTCTTATTCAAAAATCTCTGCATCCTATTTTTATTCCACTTCAATGTCATGTGATACTTTCTGTTCTGTTTATACTTAAAATAACAATAAATACAACAAAATTTGCTGTTCTTAAATGGCAAAATGTTGAAAAGTTATGACTCTATGCTTTTGTGTTTCTAAACCATGGAGTCTTGCTTTAAATTTCTACAACAGAAAGTACCAGTAATTCATTTTGAAATCTTTTAAATCCTGCTCCAATAAGCAATCAATCAATTAATTGTATGAATTCAAAAGAGCTTGATCATTTCCATTCCGATGACTAATATTTTTTGAAGGGCAATTTTTGTTTTGAGACTTCATAGTCAATGTTATTTATGTATGTAGGTTTTAATTTCCGTTTTAGTAATTGATTTTGGTTATTGTCTTTTAATTTGGGTATATTTAAAATGTCTTCCAATTGCAGTCTGCACTGCTCTGTAGTAAAATTAATTAGTGTTTAAGAGGCCGATCTTGCATAGTTATGCTATTACCAATACTTAGCAAAAGGTCTCTACACAACATTATCATTTATCATGATAATTCCTGGGGCAATAAAATTTGTAACAGTTGCACAAAAATAAACATTCCACTGAAGAAAATGTGCGCATTCTCTTTTACTGCAAAAGTTCTGTCATTATTTTAAAATCTAACAATGGAAATAAAATGGTGGATCTTTAAAAAAAATGTCTAGAATGTTTTATCAAGTTTTTATGATAACTGGACGATATCATGTCCATTGCTTTCCAATCACTGCCGATTTCCCTCTTGTGAAAATATTTGCGGTATATACCACACATCGGTATGATGGAGCTCGACATTCCAGTCTCCTGACTGAACCCAGTGACTCACGGTCAGGATGGTGGAATAAGGGTCATTATGTGGAGGGACATTGCCGCTGTGTTTGTGAGCGTTGAGGAGAAACAAAAAGCAAGACTGTGCTCGAGATTTCTGTATGAGAATGAGAGATTGAAATTGACTCTCTTGCTCCCTCTGTATGTGCATTTGTGCGCGTTTGTGAATGCGACAAATTACGGCGAGCGAGTGGGGCCGGAGTGGAAGGCTGTGTATGAGTGTGTTATGTCGCAGGGAAGAATGGTCTCTCTGTGGTTTCACAAAGTAGCCCTGTTCGCACCAGGGTCAGCTGCCTAGATACACACACACACACACACACGCACACACACACACACACACACACACACACACACACACACAAGACACAAACGCACAAATTTGTGAACTTGTATTTAATCCAAATGTTCTGTGAGACAATTGAATCAAATAAATTCCATGCGGATAGAAGTGGTTTGTTTCCCTCTGTTTATTAAAAATAATATTGGCATTTTCATAAGTGGGTGTTTGCCGTCATTAATTCAATGCATTTCAGGTTCATATTCAAAAATACTGTACTGTATTAATATGTTGGGCAGAAATTAAATGTTAGCGTATAACTCATTTCTAAGTTGATAACTAATGTTTATTTTTTTTACTCTGAATATTTTGGACTCAGTGTCGAAGTTTCTTTTGAGTTTTGTTATTTTTGTTTTGCTTGTTCAGTCACCAAAGTCTGACTTATAAATTATTCAGGGACATAGTACATTGATAAATAGGTGATCAGCTGAATGATCCTGGATCTTTCATTCTTCTTTCAGACATTTTTTTCCCGTTTATTTCTATACTTTGCATGACTCTTCTTTGGTTCCTCATTTATAGCTGTCCTCACATTTAAGGCACATACTGGTACAATGTCAGAGTTTAAGTATGAAGTAATTACTTCAATTAATTTTATGAATGAAGACAGACGAGTCCAATTAATTACTTCATATCCACGGATGTAGACTGGTACAGAATTATAATCCCAGGTCCAGACAGAAATTGAGTGAAAAGCCAGATAAAGAACAAAGAAAAAACTTCTCTTTAAAACATTCAACTTTAAATGAATTTAAGTGAAAATCTGGGAAGGAGATGAAAAAGTAGTTGATGTTTTAAAATGTGCACATTTCTTCTTATATTCCTTCTGATTTTCAAGGATATTTTGTCCTCTTAGACTTTAAATATTTGATACTTTTCATCTTTGTGAATTGAAGAAAAAATCTTCATAAGTTATGACAGAATCATTTCATGCCACCTCAACAAGTAGAACTGTGATGCAGCAGGAATCTAATTATTTGTTTAAAAAGCCCTGAGCAAATTTTCAACTTTTGAAACTGAGAAATGTCCATGTATCTGAGATTTATGTCAGAATTTTTGAATTTTTCTAACAATTTCTTTTGACTTTTCGAACTTAGAAATTTCCATGTTTTTTCTCAAAAATTTCTGAAATTAATCTAAAAATTTCAGCTTTTTTTTTTTAAGAAATTTTTTCCTCCTTTTTTTCTGTCTAATAAGGTTATAAAATGTAAAATGTTATGTTAAATCAACTTGATATAATAATGTAAAAACGTAATTAAATAACTTTTAAAAAGAATCTCTCATCATTTTTTATTTTAATTTAATAGCTAAAGACAGTTAAGTCAACTTAACTAATGTATATTAAGGTGTTTTGATCTTGACAGTGAAAAGTGATGCAACTTTACTGAGTCAAAGCAACAAAGAAACTAGGCTGTCATTTTGAGTCAGCAATTTTTTTTTTTTTTTTTTTTTTTTTTTAACAGTGTTCTGCCTCATGTATCCCACCAAAAACAGGTGCCACAACCAGCAGGTAACCAGTGTTAAACTTCACCTGCCCCTGGTTATAATGTTATGCCTGATTATTGTATATTTATGTAGTTAAGTTGATTCTGATAATGCCCCAGCCTTTTGTGACTTTCAAATCACACATATTGATCTGGGGATGTTAATACAAACGCATGTATCAGAGTAAAATGTATCTTTTCACAATGTATGGTAATATTTTCATTGTCACATTGTCAGATCCTTGTGTTAACATGTTTTGTAAGTGTTTTGTTGCACAGATGCAACATGTATACTTTCTTGTGTATTTTCCGAATAAGCGGTTTTAGATGTTTTTTTTGCAACAATTCCATGTTCACTATAGGTTCGGTCTTTGGGCCAGTATTATTTTTTCTATTCATTGTACAGATGGTCATCATCAGAAAACAAAAGAAAAATCACACTTCTTCTACTCTAGCATTCTAAACCTTCTGCATGATCTTTACAACAAACTAAATGCAAGATATTACCAAGATTGTTTTTAGAATGGCAAAGAAAGAGAAGCAGATTGAGGTTTCTTGGGGTAACTCAAAACTTACTTTTAAAAAAATCATGAAATAAGTAGCTGCTGCCGTTAAATTGAACCGATAATACATCATACTTACTATGAAACACTGTGTTGACAGAATCATGCGGTCGAGATACTTCTCAGTCAGAGCTGATGGGAAGATGAATGTGGGGTCATCCTGAAAGAAAACCTGTTAGATTCTGCAAAGATACTGAGATCAGGGTGGATGTTCACCAGCCAACAGGAAGAAAGTATTGGGCAAATGAAGGGCAAAATATCATTATCTAAATATGCAGGTAGAGACATATTCAATCAATTAGAATATATGTTTTGAATTGGCTTGTTTGATTAAATGCTATTTTTAAGAATAACCTTAAACCTGGTATATTTCACTTGGTGAGTATACCACCAAGTGAATCCAGTAACTTTTCAATAATATTCTAATTTAATGACTGCATTATAAAGGAGTGTTTTTCAAAGTGGGTGCCGCCAGGGGGCGATAAGGAGGCCTGAGAAAGTTAAAGGGAAAATGAGAAAACAAAATGCTAAAAACTAATACATTTCTTAATAATAATAAATATATATAATTTTTCAAATCATAGAATCTATTCTGTTTTTCAACTATTTATTTATTTTATTTTTATTTTATTATTATTATTACAAAATCTAAATTAAAATAACTTACTGAAATGTTATTTGCCATTATTTGCCCGTCTTTCTCATTGGCTACTAGTCAAATTTATAAAGCTACTTCTTAAGCTAGCAATAACATATTTGCTAGCGGTAAATGGGAAAGCATCTGACAAGAAAAAAACAGAAGAAACCATCCAGCAGCCCCGCCGAGGACAGACCTGCGAAAAACCCCGCCCGCAAGTGTTACAAATGAATAAAAGTGAGACAAGAAACATTCTAAAAGTCAATGTTTCTTCACATATTTTGTAGCATGTTGGATTTTAAAAGGGGTCTCAGGGCAGAAGCTAACAGGGAACATGGTACGGAAAGTTCGGGAACCCGGTTGTAAAACATTGGAGCTGTAAATGTTTGGAGGTTCTTTAGGATGAATACAAGTTACTAGTAAAGCTTTAAGTTTTTTGTATTCATAAGAAAACTTTAAAATCTCTTACATTTTCCTCCCACAACTTTGCCCGTTTGTGCTGGTTTTACCTACTTGACAGATGGTAATTAGTTGCATTTAATTTAGTTCCAATCAATGTCTTTAATATTTTGAATTCATTTTCTTCTGTTTAAAAAGAAAGTCAAATTTGGACGGACAACGGCTTGTTCAATTTTCCATTTTTCTTTTAAAATGCTGTCATTTACCCACTCTCCACAGGAGGGCGCCATTTATAATGATATACCAGTTGCCCCCAGTGACGGCTGACATTGGCACTGCAGAAGGGAAGAACCTCCCACTCCGGAGCTGTCAACCCCAAACAGCACTCACAGCTGAGAACTTGGTGAAGCCGCCCTTCTCATGAAGTGTCAAGCAGATGGTTTAGGTTTTTCTTTTTTATGTTGGGACTTTCTGTTCCACTTGGTATTGTCTGCTCTCAATATGGTCCCTCTGGTGCTCAGACTGAAACTGAATGCTTATGAGTTTAGACTTGTGAGAATTTCCAGGGTGTTATTGTATGTACGTTAGTGTTCATGAAGCAGACTCATTTTCAATATTGGGACTGGAAAACAATGTGTAGCTTAGAATAAAAAACCTTCATCATTTGCAAACGTTAACATTTAAACACCTCAACAGATTGTTGTCAGGCTATCACAAAATGGACAGGCCAGGACAAGAACTAAGTCAATTTACCATTGAGGTTTTAGTTAGGATTTGGACCAAGAACCTCCTTGTCATGAGGTAACCACAATATCCACAGCATTTATTCTTAATTTATAATAAATGAGTATCTTGAGTCAGTTGTTGAAGAAAGCTCTTGTTATACGTGGCTATCAAAGGGGCTTTAACTGTCACCAAAAAGTTGCCAAATTCCAGCAAAATTTCAGGATTAATGAGCTAAAGTTTGTATTTACAAAGAAAAATAAAGGAAATTCTGGAAAATACCAACCTAACAAAGAATGTCCAGGCATGCTGGGCCTTGCTCTCTGTTTGCTCATTAAAATAACTGTTTGAAGGAAATATTAAAAAAAATAAAAATTAGTTTATTGCACAGCTTGCAGAAACACACTGATATTATTCTCACATTCGTTTTACTCTGGTTCCCTGCATAATGTGAAAACACTCAAAAATAGAGGTGCATTTGGAAGGGACTCTCCCTTGATATGTTGGAGCTAGAGATGTGCCGATCAGGTTTTTTCCTGCCGATTCCGATTCCGATCACTCATGAGGGGAGGGCCGATCGCTGATCACCGATACCGATCACATAATTATTATTTTTTTAATCATAAGCACTACCGGTTACATTATGTGGAAAAAGGAACCATGAATTTACCCTAATTTAGACAAAAACTTGTTTTTAATAACTTTTTCCAAGAAAAAAAAACAAAACAGGCATTGTGCAAATTGTACTGCTATCGATAATACTATGTTCAACAGACTGAAAACATATGAAGGCTCTGAAGAGGCTAAAATAATGCAGAGTCAAAATAAAACCTCAACATTGCCAAAAAATTCAAGTATAAAACTTAACATTCAAAGGCAAATTACAATAGACACTCCTGAGTTACTGAATGAAAACTTCCTGATCATGGCGGCTAGCTGATTACTGCTAGCTCTGATTGGCTGTTTCTGACTGAGCGGAGTAATTATGCAGAACAGGGAGGAGATCGATTCTTTTTTCAGAGATTATCTGTCTCATGTTAGGACAGCGAAAGTTTTAATACGTATGTAAAATTATTTTTTTTAAGTTAGATGCTGCAGCTTTAAGCAGAGGTTTGGTGTGAGAGTCACTACCAGGTGGAGCAGAAGCGAAGCTCCGTCTGTGAAATATTACTACCTGTAGCGTAGCAGCGGTTCAACAGCGAGAGCAGAACCAGCGTCTGACATTGCGGCTCGAAGATTTAAATAATTTTCCAGGTTATTTGTTTAGCTTTCTGACCGTCATGCTAATCCGGGTGAGTGTCTGTAGCTGTGCGCTGCTTCACCTATCTGATCCTCCATATGTCTTTTCTTACTGCAGTGAGCCTCAATGTAGCCAAACTCCGTCAAGTATGGCATTGTTTTTATGCCATATTAGATTCATCGTGTTGATGCATTTTGACGTGCTTCATCCCATGTGCTTCAGTTTTCCGTCGCAACACGCAAACTTCCCCATTCACTCAGTGCGTCACAGTTCCACATGACATCGCTTAGGATTGTTGCTGTGCGTTTGCACAGTGTGAAGGAAAGAGGAGACCAGCTGCACAGGCAGGCTGCGAAATGAGATGCAGGTGATCGGTTTGTGTGATCAGCAACAAGAGACCGTGATCGGCGATCACCGATCATACACTTTTTCACAGAAATCGGCCGATTATGATCGGTGGCCGATCGATCGGCACACCTCTAGTTGGAACAGTAATAATATGAAAAACATGTCAACTTATACAATCTTTTTTAAAAAAGTAATAAATTAGACTTTAAATAATTGCACAGTTGTTGCACACAGTTTCGAAACTTCTTCTGCATTCCATCGGTTTCCTCCCCAGCAGGGTACGCGTGCAAGTGGGTGACAATTCCACCAAACAGGTGGTTGAAGGTCTAGCAGTGTGGTCGAGTCTCATAAGCCTTCCATACATCCAAAATCTGCTCAGAGTTGTGCAGTAATGTGACAATGACAGAGGTGAAGTAGCAGCCCGTCCTTTCTGAAGGCATGTTGATGACAAACAAACCGCCGCGGGGAGGATCCGTCAGCTGAATCCCTAAATGTCTCATGCACAAACCCATGTACACATCTTCAATGTAGACAGCCTGAACCTTTTTGGACGCTTCCAGTATCCGCTTGGGCAGATCCAGGGACAAGACATAGCCAACTCCCAGCACGTACGGAGGGTATGAATCCTCGGGGAAGACGTTGGGCGACAGAAACCACTTGGAAGTCGGGTCTCGAAGAACTGCGGCGCCCCGTGCCACCAGGCCTGTCATGTAGTCATGGCGGGGGGCTTTCAGGAGCATGTCGACGAGGTTGTGTACATTGAGGAAGGTGTCCGAGTCGATCTTCATGGCATAGGAGGTGTTGGGGCAGTGGGAGGTGAGCCACTCCAACATGACCATCGTTTTAATGGTGAGATTTTTGTAGCTGTCCAAGAAGTTACTCTGGAGGATGTCGTGGTGCTTCTTGCTTTCATTTAAAATCTATAGAAAACAAGAACATTTGAAGCTGAAGTTAACATCTGTCTTATAAGTACACTCAATGGTAACATTGATAGCCAGTCGTGGGGAAGGAACTACGAAAACAAACAATCGGATTGCAGAGGAGACTTTCTAGAAGTAGTAAATGAGGGAGTGCGCTTTGGATTAACAAGCAAATTTGTTGCTATTTATCCACTAGTTGTGGAATCAACAACGGTTAGCTACAACAATGAGCCAAACTCACAAATCATGTCTTGTAGGTTCTTAAAAGGGGCATTATTGTGTTTTCCAGCCACATGGTTCCATTTTATAGCACAATCAAGTAACTATGTTACCTTCAAAAATGTATATCTGTGAAATATGACCTAAAAGAAATTTGACTTCATAATTTAGCATCTTGAAATTGAGTCTTGGCCTCTTTAAGAAAGTCCTGCTCTCTCTGAATCTTCAGGAAGTCATCAAAACATCATCTATTAACCATTTAATATTTTGACCACTCTTTCACTGAGAAGTGGCTCATATTATGAGCTCATCAGTTGCGCAGTTCTGCCAGGAATCTGCTAATTGCTGCTGGCTAGTCTGAAGGAGCTGAGTGGGGGGGAGTCACGGAGGAGAATTGCCCGAGGAGAAGCTGCATCTCAAAAGCAGAGCTAGGTTCACCCAGGTGTTTTGTACAGTTAAATGGTTGCCACGGGAATTAAATGATTTCTGAAACATGCGTGAAGGCATCAAGGCAACACTGTAGGTACGTTTTTGATGAGGGAATAACATTATAACATGATGTAAAGCTGAAAAAAGTAGATTTTGCATAATACTGCTTTTTTAAAAGGAGTTAGATAGGAGTGACCTTTTAGGTCTGTAGGTTTCACAGTATTAGGGCCGGTCCTAGCCAGTTAGGAGCTCTAAGCCAGTGTTTCTCAACCCTGGTCCTCATCTCCCCCCTGTGCTGCATGTTTTAGGTATTTCCCTTCTGCCACACACCTGAATTGTATCTCTGGGTGATTAACAGCCTTCTGCAGTACTTGATGGTCATGCATTCATTTGAATCAGCTGTTCTGGAATAGAGGCACATCTAAAACATCCAGAGCCGGGGGCGGTGAGGACCAGGGTTGAGAAACACTGATCTAAGCACACTCACCCCTGAATATGTAAATAATTCTTAATTTATCAGGGCATTTCTCTTTATCTGGTGAAGGATAAGTAAGGTTCACAAAGACAACAGTTTAAATTAGATTAAAATGAGGAAACAGTACAATGAATGAAGTGTAACAATGGGAAGTGTAAAACAGAACTGGGAGTCATCCTAGAAAGTTCTGTGAGAGTTGTACTGTTTTCACAAAACAACAAAAAGGTCAGACATTAAAGAACAAACAGATGCATGTAAGTTTAACTTCCCTGAGGAGGATTCATTAGAAGGGAAAGCTTATTACAGTTTTTCTCAACTTATTTTGTTAATTTCTCCAATTAAATTAAATTTCATATAAATGTTAGTTTAACCTCCACAACATTTAGTCATTTGTACTCATCATAGTATGAGTTTCTCAACACTTCCAAAAAATTGCAAATCCTCTTGGACCTGCATCAATTTCTTCCATGCAGTTCTCTGCTGTTTTATAACATTTAGGGTTTCCCCAGAAAACTTGCTAAGCCCAGTGCAGTAGGGCAGTCATTCATCCAGCCGGCCACCATGTTTTTGAGATAAAAAATGTTTAAAGATGACAGGAAATTTGAAAATATCACTTGATAGTTATGGATTATTTGAAGACTGGAAGATTAATACCTAACTCGAACTATAAACTAAATCTAAATCTGGTGGGGGCAGAAGTAAAGTGGCTCGCCAGTCTTATAATACATAGTGGGAAACCCTTTCGTTATCGTTTACGTCATGTGAGTCAAAATGAACTACACTAATGAGTTAATCATCCCCCCTAAAGCTAGTAGTCCTAATTTTATAACCAGTTCAACAGAAATGTTGGATTGGTTCTCATTTTACTTACTTTTCCTCATTCTTTCCAGAAAATATCTCTCTGAACAATTTCTCTCAGATATTTCTTACAATTGCACACAGCTTTACGCAAAAACTGTTTTGTGTGTTTGTAGCCAACAAGGTGTCCGGACTTTTCAATTTGATTACACTGACATTTTCACTTGCATGAACTCTTGCCTTTGAGAAATAAACTAGCCATTCTCAACACCTTTTCACACCTCAACTAAGTTTAAAACTATTATAAGAAGCACACCAGCTGTTGTGACTGATAAGAGAAACCAAAGTGTTTAAACCCCATAAAACCAATAAACTACAAATCTGCAGAACTTTTGCAGATTATTTTAGCTTCACAGACTTTAACACCGGTTTTCAAAGCAAATACTTTTTGAATCAGGACAGATGAAACAGGCAGAGTATGGGATCACTTCTCTTCCTGTTTCTCTCCCTCACTATGGTGCTATGTTTCTGTCACCAACTTGAGCGTGTAGTGAGACTGATTTGAGCACACAGATCTATAAACGAAGAACAATTTGAGGCATTGCTCAATGGCGTTCTTGCTCCACCAGACACCTGTCAAACTTGAGATGTTTACTCGGCTCCAACAATGCTCGGTTCTGCCCAAACTTTTGACTGAGGTATAATCGAACAGAAAACTGAAGTATGATTCACTATGATTATGATACCGCTGATTATTTTTGGTGCCTTATGCACAGCGCAAGTTGTGTATGATGTGAAAACGATATGAAGTGTATTATAAAAAAAACACACCATGTTGTGTGTATGCCCACAGTTCCAGGAAATGGCACATACCCGCCAGTTGTTTGCATTTGTGCACAAACAGATGACAGCTGAATCTGCATATAGACTTGTTATTAAGCATGAAAACTTTAACACAGCAAAAATAGCATGCCCTGTCATGATGTTTTAGCTTCCTTCATACTTAGGACTACATAAAGCACATTTTTTAAACACACCGACATGTAATGGGTAGAGGAAGAGCAGCTTAGAAATTTCAGTAAAGGAAATGATCAGACAGTACAGACAAGAGAGACACGTTCCAGACAAAACAATGCTTTCATAGTGGCTGAAAATACACATAGAGATGTATGTGTTATTTGGACATTTCCAGAGTATTGGTGTAAAACTAAATATATTGGGTTGTCGAAAGCATTAAAACTGTTACATAGGGGTACAATTGTAGGATATAACACTGCTCTAAAATGTTTCAGAAAAAATGATGTTTCCATCCTTGTGTCAGTAGCTGTTTCCATTACAAATGTGTGCAAATCTTTGTCTATATTCTGCTAATTTAAAAAAAAAACAAAAAAAACCTTAACGTCGAGATTGTGGTGATTCCATTAAATAAGTTATAAAATGAAAATCACACGTGAATAAGCTTGTTCGTGCAATAAGAATTTGTTTGAGTCAAGTGATCACCTACAGTTCTTGCTGCCAGCGCTGCCACTAGTTACACAAATAAAAAGGACATCAGTGCACTTAGAGTTCACCCTACTCAACTCTTGTACTATTTCTTATCTTATCAAGCAGTAAAAGTAGAGAGAAAAACAGTGGTCACATCACCTGTTCATCAGGTGGCTCTGCGTCGTTACCTATTCTAGACTTTCCCAGGAGGAAGTAGTAGCTGATCAACTGGCCCAACACCCGATTTTCTCTTCCCCATGTGCTGCGAATGATGTCACGAGCCTCTTTGCTTTGTGGGGCCACTGGGATCATGAGCACCACGAAGGGGCTCTCCTGTCGGCATTGGTTTGGTTCATCCAGTATGAAATGGTATTGGTACGGGTATTCCACATAGAACTGTGAGGGTATATAGTGAGAAGGTGAAATCTGTGGAGGCAAAACAAAGTTTTGTTTTATACATCACATAGTTTAACGTAAATTTATTTTTTCTGAATGGTTGCATAGTATTACATCTGAATTAGTTTTTACACCAACTTCTGTACCAATAGAGATGCATTTTAAAAAGGGGAAAACACTTATTTACAAATCTAGAGCCTCAAAATGCAGATTGATTTTCTCACTTTCAGCAGCAAAACCACTGAAACAATTCCACTTCCTACTTTTCAAAATTATGTTTTTCAGTCAGTGAAATTATTGTTACATCATATATAAATAATGCTTTTTAAATGCTTTTTTAAAAACAAAACAAAAATATATGTACATTGGCCAAACATGCCCTGGCAGAAGCCAATTCCACAACTCTTACTGTAGGAATTGAATTCAAGATTAAGTTGTCACTGTGTTCTGAAAATGTTGCTCAAACAAAAATTACAGTTCACATTTATGTGTTGCTTGTTTTTTTTTACTTAAAACTCTCTAACGTTTGGAGTGTTGTGAAAAGATTAGAGACAGTAGTATATATGAAGCACAGAAGTCTGCTGATCCTAGCAACTTTTAAAAAAAAAATAATAGGGACAATTGCAATATTATAAGTGTTATGCATTCATAAGTAAGCTGGAGATGGTGAGAAGAGAAATAGGAACTGAACTTATTTCTTTTTCAGTTCATCCTTGTGGCTGTTCAGGAGTTGGTCATAGGGCAGAGCCTGGGAATTCCCAACCACAACTTCAAAATCCACCATGGCTGCTCCTCATAGCCATATTATTGCCATAGTGAAAATCGCAAAAATAAAACATTTTACCCTTAACTGTTTGCAACTTCGTCAGTCAGCATGTTGTGCTGTGCAACATATCCGTGAATATCATGCATTAGTGTTTAAATGCAGTCTGTACTATACAGGTGTGAGTGTGTGGGGGGATGTAGGAGGGTGCTGACGCTGTAACAAAGCTATATATGAACCTCAATGTCAGTTCTGGCATAAACTCCAGTTCTGTTACCTTCCACTGTTTGCACAAGCTGATTGACACAGGAATTTGTTTGAGTGCTCACAGATCAGGACAAAGCAAGTCACCCAAAAATGCTTCAAGACATGCTAAGGTCAAGGTGGAAAAAAGAAATCATCAAAACAGTCAAAGAGACTAATTAAGACTTAGCTCCACATACCTACACAGCCACTCACCCCCACACTCCCAAAGAGAAGGTCAGATATGAGTTCACATTTCATTAAAGTCACCTATCCACTTTCATGCCTGATAGAACCCTGATTTCATACAATCAGTCAAGCAATTAGGATCCCATCTCCAGATTTGCATTTTGCAGATCAAAGCTTCCCTGCCAGATGTAGGCAACCAGCTACCCCATGTAACATGCCTGAAATGCTGTGACAGGAAAGATGCCTAGTCGGGGTCACAATACCTTGGTCAAAGTGGTTTTACTTGAATTGCTTTATAAAATTAGAGGCATTTTAAACATTTTCCTCTTCATCCATATTGTGCCTCTGACTATGTTTGGCCACTTTCTTTCTTCCTGACATGTTTTCTACTGAAAGCAAGAAGCGTATGCAACAGTACACCAATTTTAAGTTGATATGCAAACAGGGCAAACCGTCTCCCTAAGTTACCCTAGTTTGAGCCCAAACTAGGGCTCAAACTAGTTTGAGCCCTAGTTTGGGCTCAAACTAGCCCAAACTAGGGCTAGTTTGGGCTAGAATATTCAAGTTTGCTTGAATATTCATGCATATTCAAGCATGCATGAATATGCATGCTTGAGATGCATATTCATTCATCTGTGTGATGGTTTGTATCCAGTAGCAATAACGATGTCCATCCATCCATTGTCTACACTTGGTTGTTCTTGCTGGGTCACAGGTTGCCTGGCCATCGCATGACAACACCCCTCATTTCCAGTGAGTGGTACAGCATGGCTCGGCGTAATTCATTACGTTATTTTATGGTCTGCCATTTTCAGGAGAGTGTTTCCACCAGCAGTTGGACTTGCACTGGGCAGGTGGTATTAAATCTGAATACCTAATAACGTGTCAGACTAGCTTGTCTCAAGCAATGTCATTTTTCTGTCCCCATGTCAATGGACTGTGTTGTGTGACACCAGTAAGCCCAACTCAGTTGCTCCTTATCATTGTCTTATGAACCTAGAACTGAAGGGTTTCCAGGAACTGTGCAGTAGTGGGTCGGTAGAATGACCCACTTTTAAAATCTAAACAATCTGGCATGTGGCTCTGCACTGACCCATGCCATACTGCTCAGTGGAAATGAAGCAGTAGAGAGGCACAGGACAAACAACCTGACATGGATGAAGCTCATCAACCGCTCTCTAAAGATTTCTCAACTTGTCTTGAGTGCTGTGGTTTGCTAATTGCCAACCTGTCCAATGCTAATGCTAACCTGTTGGTTAGCAAACTCCTAATGGCCTCTGCTGGCCAGTAGCCTCTGCTGGCTACTGGAAGTAGGCAACCAAGACTAGGCATGCTAGTCACCAACCTCTCCAACGCTAACGCAAGTCAGTAGACTATTTCTCATTTGCTAGCGTTCAGTGACCTCTGGTGGTTTCTAATTTACCAGTGCCACCCTAGCACTAATCAGATCAGCTACCTGCTTCGGATTGGATATAGCCTTCTCTGGGTTAGCGATAGTCTGAATTTTGGTGCCGATACTGCGCCAAATTATTAGACTGTGGGAGGATGCTTGAGTCCCTGAGGAGAGCCTGAGCAGGAAAGGTTGGCAAACTCCAAACCAGGATTCAAACCCAGGGGCAACTGTGCTACCATGTAGCATCACATAGTGAAATCAAACACTTATTTGTGTCCTTGCTTTATTTGAATTCTTAAGTTTCATTTACCTCGCAGAGTTGTGACAGCAAGATAGTTCAATGTGCTTTCCATGATTAGAAGGCATGTGAAACAAGAAAAAAGCAAGAAAACATTACATTGTGATTGCAAAGTAAGGGAAAACAATGAACGACTGAAAAAAAGTTTCTCATGTTCCAGTTATTTAAACGCAGCTCAAAACAAATGGGTTTTTAGAAACTCAATGTTTCAGCAAATAAGAGAGAAATTTATTTGCTATCCAGTTGGTTTCCAATGGGTGTCACATCATTCCCCAATAAGTGATCCAACTTCAGACATAAATTGAGCTACCTTTGGTATACTATGACTGATGAGAGACAAAAGACTGACGACTAATATATTTTGGAAATGGTGCAATAATTTTACACATCTTTATATAACAATTTTATACCATCACCAGTCGGCATGTTTGTGCTTTTTTTTTTTTTTAACTAAAATGATTAGATTTTATTCTGCATCTTTGTTTTAAATATTTTTTAACGTACCATCTGTTATTATTTTTCAGCTTAGTCATACTCTCAAAATCTCATATCCAGGTGCAAGCCCTCCTAAAGGCTGTCTTACAGTAAATTAATTTTGCAGATTACCAGAATCAGGGTGAAGAAAAAACAAACAGTCCAGTTACAGTAATGTGTTGCTGATGACTCATCATGTTGAAGTTAGCCTGTTATTTTTTTGTATGACCCAATCCCGGAGGACTAAAAAAAACAACGTACTCACAGTTTTAACTGCCGTCTTGTTGTCGTCCCTCTGAATCAGCAGAGGTCTCCAAGATGATGAGAACCAACTGTAGAGAACTAAAACTCCCAACATGAGGGAGAGCATGACATAGAACAACCAACGCCTGGCTCTTTTCCACGGAGACTTCTCGCTGCAGAGTGAGGAGTGAAACATCTTTAGTACTGGTTAGAGGTGCATCCGGTGATCAAGATTCAGTTCACATCTTTCTGGAACTACAACAGGCGCAACCACAAAAAACATTTATGGTGAAACTTGAGCTCAATCATAGCGTGCATGTGAAAACAAACTGATGAAAGTGCGTCATATTTAATTAGTACCGACTTGCAGTCTTGTCGTCTCATTTATACCATTTAGAGGAAACAAATTGGATTTTCTTAAGTGTCTAGCATAATGCACTCCATTCTCTAAGCTGTGAAGCACTAGAAATCACAATGAAACAAAAGCAGATGTTTAAGTCTACACTGCATCCCTAGCATGGAAGAAAGCTGCAAAACTTACACTTAATACACAGTCAACATCTCTAAACCCACCAGCAGAAACATATTTATTCCAAAAACAACATGCAAAAAACACCCAACTTTTTCTTTCCAGATCACACTATAACCTGTTAATGTGCAGTAAATATGAGTCCAGTCCCTACCAGCTGCTTTGGTGGCTTCCCATTGAGAGACATGAAGTTAGGAGACAGCAGAGAAACTTTTCACAGTTTGAGCTCCCACGTGAAAGTAGCGCATCTTTATGCGAGCGCAAAAATGACAAGCAGAAACATGTTGTTATCTTTGGTGACTACAGTGTGCGTGCATGTAAGAGCGGTTGAAAACCAGGCGGCAAACAAACACGCTCATGCAGAAACTTGCATTTACAAGTGTAACTGTCTAATGATCGGAGATGATATGGACGAAGGGACTACAATCAGAAACACAGAAGAAAACTTCATTTTTTAAAAAACAGTAATGGAAACTGTATTTACTGTCCTGTTCTTTTTCTTTGTTTTAAGTAATTCCAGGTGATGTTTTTCCCCTGCAGTTGTATGTCAGTTCTTAAATGTTCAACCATAAAAATAGGATACTTTTTTATGTTTGGACATTTGTGAAAATAGGAAGCAACTTTCTGAGTAATTAGGATTATATCAAATTCTACAATTGGGACCTGAAGTTGAAAAACGATTAAATTGCATGACAGAAATTCAATCATTTTTGTTGCTTCTTAAAAAAAAATCCCCCAAACAATAAAGGTTACGCATCTTTTTAGCCTGAAGCGTGACACGCCCATCAAACTGTGCCAGCACATTTTATTCAAAATACAGACACGGGCTTACCTTTTTGACAGAGAATCATTCAACATGGCTACTTCTGAGAAGTCTATCGGGTGAGTCGAGTCAGAATGAGGACATGCCTCTGCTTGTTGTCTGTCACTGGTTGTGAAGTGGTTTGAGAGGAAGTGCCACAAAACAGCATCTGCCGACTTTTCTGATCCCATGCCCTCCTCTGAAAGCTGCTTTAGAAAACATAAGCAGAAAACCTGCCAGTGGACACATTGCAGATCTCTACGACTTCCATAAGAGGCAAGCCTGGTTACGCTGAGTCACTATGGTCAAACTATAGCAATACAAACTCCCTCCTTCCTCCTCTCTCTCTCTCTGCCTCTCTCTCTCTCTCTCTCATTATCTCTTGTGTTTGTACTGCTGCAGCTGGTGCTAAGTGCTTCTGTACAATGCAAAGGCAAAAATGGGGCAGAAAAACTTCAGTTAAAGAAAAAAATTAGTTTAGAACTTATATGTGACCTTAAATCTTAAGGAGTTTTCTTAGTAAAATTGAAGAACTGTTTCCTAAAGGTTTATAATGTGAACTGTAAGAGATTAAATATGAGGATAAATTAGAGGAATTTGTCTTTGTGCTTGATATGATCAGATCACTTCAGCTGCATCCATGAACGCTGTTTGTTTTGACAACTGCTCACCTTTGTCTTTTGTTCCATCGATGTTAAGCCATGAAAAGGAAAATAAACAAAAAAAAACTACTTATTTCTGGTTAGACATTTGTTACAATCAAAAGCAGTAGAAATTAATTTCATGTTAATAGTGCTGCCCTTTCACCCATTTACAGCTTTTGGTCGTTTTCTAATAGAGGAAGTGAAGATGACCAAAACTGCTAATGGCCGTTATGCTTGACTTTTTTTTTTTCTTTTTTTTACATTTCCGAGATGTTTCTATCCCATCCACTTTGCTAACCAATACCTTAAAGTAACATTATATTTTCTACTTTGTTGAAATGTGATAATGTAAGACATAATTACTATGAACTCATACATTCTTGGTAAAATTCCATCAAAACTCAAAATCAAAACTCCTTAAACAATGGAAACATTTGCACAATTTATCAGGGGATCGGGTTATCTTAGTTATCTTAGTTTGATAAGGAATTCAAAGTGTCTAAATGGCAATTAGAATTTAAAAAATGGAGAAAAACCCCCCAGTCAATATTATACGTCAATTACATTATAAATTTTTAATTCTAATCCAAAAACCAAACATACATATTTCAAAACACAGTTGATATATCCAAAATCATCTTAATTACTTATTAAAGACCTGCATTTTTTCAAAAGAAACCAACACAAAACAGTTTATTGTGTGAATAACCATAAACTTTTAAGTGTGTCTCTCTTTGGAGCAATCGTTTCAGTTAACAGGAAACTAAAATTACTTCTAAGTCCTAAAAAGAGGCAAACAAGGGTTCTTAAAAGCAGTACTCCACCACACAGAAGCCTAAGTAACATTATTTTCTGGACATTTCCCCTTAAGCAGAGTTTTTAGGTTTGCTTTGGCTGTAAAAATTAGTGCTTGGTGCAGACACAATCTTTGTTTTGGGATATTTTATTACTCCTTATGATTTTGAAAGCATAAAGCAGCAGCTTCACTGAATTCAAAACCTACCAGCCATGATACTTTTACAAAATTCTAAGAAAACACTTTAAAACCACTTGTTATGCTTAGCTTTATGTGAGCGTATGGTGACATACAGAGGATAAATACATAAAATAATTGTTAGCCTCTAAGTAGTTACACAATTCCGGATTCCCTTACACAAACCAACACCAACAGGATGTATTCTGAATGATAAAGGAAACAGCTGGGTTTATTGCAAAACGGTCACCTCAGAGTTTCTCTTAGAGCTGCTGAAGGCAGTTCCCACAACTTGACTTTCTTGAATTAGATTTTAATCCCAGCAGTGCATCTAGAAATCTCTGGACACTCAGTTCTTACTAGAACTTACTTTTAGAAGACGTAAAAGAATGAATCCCCATCCCGAGGCTGACACTATTCAACTTGACTGCGGATTAATGAGAGGTTTAGCTTCGCCTCTTACTCTTTGATTGTTCCATTAGGAAAGCCATCAACTGCTTTGCTGGACCTCATCCAAACCAAACTGCTTTAAGATACATTACAGGAAGAGGTTAAGAAGGCTGCTGAGAGGAAGCAGTGAAGGAGCAACATGAGCTGCTATATAGAACTAGTTTTCCTCTGCCTGTCATAACCTTCTGTATCCCCCATTCAGAAGGAAGGTTGTGACACAGAAGAAATTTGACCCACCCAAAATTGTCCTAATTTGTGGGTGGAAAGAATCCAAATGCAGAGGGGAAAAATGTGGGATTGCTTTAATAAAGTAATAAAAACTTACAGAAAATGAGGCATAGAGAGCAAAACGAGGAATGCAGGAGGCGAATAAAGAAGGTAACAGAGGAATTAAGTTTTACACAACAAAAACAAGAGAGTTTAAGTGCTGAGGCAAGGCTGGGAAAATGACCCAGGAACCAAATCAACCAATCAGAGAAAATGTGGCACAGCTGTGGCTGGGAGAGAGCAAAGAAACTGGGGGCTGGCAGACAGAATAAACACAGAGAACTGAATAGGCTGGATCCAGCTAGCTAGCGGGTTTAATAGAGACATAGCGAGCCAGCTAGCTTGCTATCTAGATAGGTAGAGACAGAAACATTAGCAGAATCCTGGCAAAGTTTTGCCCATGTCTGTTCAGCTACTACTCAGCAGGTTTTAGCTTCAGCACATCTGATTTCAATTGATGGCTGATTAACGGGCATTTGCTGACCTGCAGCCATTTGAATCAGGTGCTGAAAGCAGAGAAACGACTACAACCCCTGGCAAAAAGTATGGAATCACCAGTCTTGGATGAGCACTCATTCAGACATTTCATGCTGTAAAACAAACTCAGATCAAAAACATGATACAATATTAAGGTTGTTCCAAAGTGCAACTTGTTGGCTTTCAGGAACACTCAAAGAAATGAAGAGAAAACATTGTGGAAGTCAGTGAATGATACTTTTATTGACCAAACACAGGGAAATAAATATGGAATCACTCAATTCTGAGGAAAAAAGTATGGAATCATGAAAAACGCATAAACAAAAGACCATTCAAAATACATCACTAGTATTTAGTTACACCACCTTTGGCTTTTATAACAGCTTTCAGTCTTTGAGGCATGGACTTCATGAGTGACAAACAGTATTCTGCATCAATTTGGTGCCAACTCTCTTTGATAGCAGTTGCCAGATCAGCTTTGCTGGTTGGACCCTTCTTGTGGACCATTTTTTTCAATCTCCACCACAGGTTTTCAATTGGGTTGAGATCTGGACTATTTGCAGGCCATGACATCGACTGAATGTGTCTTTCTTCAAGGAATGCCTTCACTGTTTTTGCCCGATGGCACGATGCATTGTCATCTTGGAAAATTATTTCATCATCACCAAACATCTGTTCAATTGAAGGGATGAGAAAACTGTCCAAAATGTCAATGTAAACTTGTGCATTGATAGAAGAATTAACCACAGTCATCTCCCCAGTGCCTTTGCCTGACATGCAGCCCCATATCATCAAGGACTGTGGAAATTTGGTTGTTTTCTTCAGGCAGGCCTCTTCATAAATCTCACTGGAACGGCACCAAACAAAAGTTCCAGCATCATCACCTTGTCCAATGCAGATTCTTGACTCATCACTGAAGACAACTTTCATCCAGTCATCCACAGTCCATGATTGCCTCTCCTTAGCCCATTGGAGTCTCGTTCTTTTATGTTTAGGTGTCAATGCTGGTTTTCATTTAGCTTTCCTGTATTGAAATCCCATCTCCTTTAGGTGATTTCTTACGGTTCGGTCACATACATTGACTCCAGCTTCCTCCCATTTATGCTTCATCTGTTTAGTTGTACTTTTTCGGTTTTCAAGACAAATGGCCTTAAGTTGTTTGTCTTGACGCTTTAATGTCTTTCTTGGTCTACCAGTAAGCTTGGCTTTAACAACCATTCCATGCTGTTTGTATTTGGTCCATATCTTGGATACAGCTGACTGTGAACAGCCCACATCTTTAGCAACCATGCGTGAAGGGTTACCTTCTTCAAGAAGTTTCACAATCCTCTCTTTTGTTTCAAGGGACATTTCTCTTGTTGGAGCCATGGTTCTCGCCACTCCACTTCGTCCAGCAGCCCTCCAAGGTGTCATGACTGCAGGTGTTTTTAACTGCACACTAACGGGCACATCTAATCTGGGGCAGGTGTCCATTTAGGGAAAGGAAATAGAATGGGTGTGTCCTTTTTTTTCTACCTCCAATTTGAGTGATTCCATACTTTTTTCCTCAGAATTGAGTGATTCCATATTTATTTCCCTGTGTTTGGTCAATAAAAGTATCATTCACCAACTTCCACAATGTTTTCTCTTCATTTCTTTGAGTGATCCTGAAAGCCAACAAGTTGCACTTTGGAATGACCTTAATATTGTATCATGTTTTTGATCTGAGTTTGTTTTACAGCATGAAATGTCTGAATGAGTGCTCATCCAAGACTGGTGATTCCATACTTTTTGCCAGGGGTTGTAAAACATGCAGGGTAGTGCGTGCCTTCAGGACCAGGGTTGGAAACACTGCAGTACAGACTGACCATGTTGCCTCTAATCTCCTTCGACAGCACGACGGTGGTGAGGAAGTCAGAGCGTCACAGTCAATGAAACATGAGCCCTGAGAGCAAACTGGTTCTGAGAGCATGCTGAATTTCACAGGAAGAAAACATGAGCAGATCTTTCTGGGGTTTTTTTTTCCATGTGTGCCAGACTTTCAAATCACGGAGAATTTGCATTTCTCAGTTTCTAAATAAAACCAACACTGATTATGGTTCAGTGAATTCACCATAAAGACAACAACAAACACTGCTTCTCTGTCTGTAATATTTGCTGAAGTTTTTGAATCAGTATTTTCATTTAGACATTATTCCATCCAATATATTTGGTTTATTTAGCTTGTCAAAAGAAAATGAATGTTCATTTTTCAAAGCCATATTTTCACCATTTTATTCCTGTCGACATGTTCAATGTATTAGCTAAAAACACAGGAAGTGCCACTTTAACGACTACAACAGCTAATGCATCGACATAATGCCGCCAAGCAGGAACACTTCCTGTTCATCTTTGATTCGCTCCTAAGTTACTTTAGAGCGGCTATCAGATTTTATACAGACAACATATTGACTCATTTTCACATGAATAATTTCCACTTATAAATTAGTATACAGGAAGTCTATGGATTCAACACTTTAGAGCAGAGGTCTCATTCTCGGGGCCCGCGGGTCAATTGCGGCCCGCAGGACGATGTCTTGTGGCCCCCACCGTGATATGAAAATGAAAACATTAGTGCAGCCCACAGGGTGAGCGGACCTCTGAAGGAAGTCCCACCCGCCGTTTCTCATCATGGCTGACATTTGGTGCCTGGCTAAGCTACACTGACTTCATGCACACTACGCTTGTAACAATAGTGCGGCGGATGATGAACCAGTCCGGTACCAGTTGCCCTTCCCTGCAGTCGCCATCCGGTACTTTCTACCATTAACAAATGCCACGATCAAACGCAGAGAAAGGCGACTGCTACCGGGCTGCTCGTTATCCGCCGCGCTGTTGTGACATGTAGAAGCGGTAATGACGTCACGCGTCGAGACGTTCTCCATACGTTGCTAGCTGGCTAAAGACTTCTATGAAACGTAGAACAAGAGCGACGCCAAGTGGAATAAACTAAATTTTGTCACACCCTCATCGTGTCTTTGTCAAAGCCAAAGTCTGCAGTTCATGTATTGGAGAAATAATTAAATGTTGATGACATTTGAGGATATTTTTTTAATGCTTTTTGTGGAATCCTTTATGCGGCCCAGCCTCACCCAGACTCTGCCTCCAGCGGCCCCCTGGGTAAATTGAGTTTGAGACCCCTGCTTTAGAAAGACTGAATGCATTTTCTATAAATATGTACTATGCTTATCGCTTGGTTTGTGTATCTTCTGCTTTTAGGGTGAATCTGTTGATCCAACAAGACCTAGACATGTTTGTTTTACATGTTCTCCACTTGTAGACTGTTTTTTTTCTTTCTACAGATGAGTAACTAAATGCCTCAGACAGCTCTATGTGTCTCACCGTCATGTTTCCTCCCATTAAAAAGTTCAGAAGCACCATACCAAATATGTAAAGCTCAAACAGAGCAAATCTTTAAAAAGCTGAATCTTAACCACAGGCAACTGTCAGAAACCTGTTTGTGGTTTGCCCTAATCAAAAATTCATTTCATTTTTATCTCTTTTTACATATTTCAGTTATTTTTAAATAAGTCTCTTCTCAATTTTAATAGTTTTGTTATATTAATTGAATATCACAGTAGTTCTCCAATTGACCTTTAATATCCATGTTTAAATATGTTGCAAAGACACACAGCTTGTCTTGATTCCTTAACATAACTATACATAGATCTATACAAGAAGATCAAGTAAAATATAAGACAAAAAAGTCTGAATGACTCATTGAAAATATGCTGATAAATAAATAACATTTCATACGTCTAGTAATTAACACATAACATTTCATCAGAACTGCAAGATTAAAGGTTTTTCTTCTTATTCATAAGTAAAATTATTTCCATAACCAGCTGCCATGTTCTGCAGCCATTATCTGCTTCATCTCCGCCTTACCGTCACAGAGGATCTAGCACTTGGTTCAGCCTCCGTATGTTTTGCTTAACATTACAGTGAGTCAATTTTCAAAATCTAATCTGACATCGGAAAGAGAAGGAAAGCTTGTTTGCAGAGAGCTGCAGGCCTTAAGATTTTTAATGTGCAGCAACTGCTTGGAAACGGCAAAGACTTTCATTCAGACATAAAAAGCAAAAAATACAGTTAACACTCATGTCATTACTGAATGCATTTTCTATAAATATGTACTATGCTTGTCGCTTGGTTTGTTTTCTCTGTTTACATGCTGTGAATCTGCTACAGGGAAACTACTTTATTTCTTAAAGCGTCTGCACCAAATGGAGCTGGCCTTTGAGAATCTAATGTTCGTTACCCAATAGCAGGATTTTCTTTAAAGTTTGTCAGTGCATAGAGAATATACTACAAATCTTTTTTTTGTGAATGCTTCGTGCATTAAGTGGACCGACAAACTATGGTGTGGTCTTCTTTTGCAGGGGGAAAAACCTTTGGTGAGTGAGTCAAACGGAACGTACAGAAAGGTCAGTTCAACATGTGAGCCCACTGTGCATGAAGTGAACCACACATTTGTGCAACTGGTGAATTCTGCACTTTATCAAACAGAAAGTAAAAGCACTGTAGCACAAGCTAAATTTTCATAACAAATGTGTCTATGTTCTGCTAATGTTGAACAAACAATGTCATGATTGTGGTGTTTCCACTAAATAATATATTAAAATCACGCATGAATAAGTTTGTTAACACAATAAGTCATTAAAAATAATGGCAGCGATGGATATATTCATTATTCAGTCATGATGTTAGCGCTCATCTATCAGCCAATCAGAGGAGATGTCAGCAACTCAGTCAGGCTTTGGAGCAACAAGCCCCGCCTACTCGGGAGCGGCTGCATATGCAGCGTTTTTGGGGAAATTGTAGTTGGCCATTTTACAGAAGAGCGATGGATTCAACACTTTAGAAAGACACAACTTTTTATGAACTGTGTGATGATGTGAGAGCTCTGGAGGAACCAGCTGCATATTGCCTGAAAAAAAAAAGTTAAAAAAAAAAAAACAACAAAAAAAAACATCCTCCTCCTACCACTTCCTGTCATCTTCTTTGTTGTTTTCACCAGTAGTAACATCCGATGGTTGATCATGTGTCTCCTGTGAGATCATGTGTCTCACATTGCAATGCATTTTTCCATGCATTGCAATGGAAAAATGCAATGTATTTTTCCATTGCAGTTTTGCAAAATACACCCTTTTTGATGCCCCTGAAAACCATCTTGCCCCAGCGCAAAAACCTTCAAGAAACTATAAAAACTTGAGATTTTTGAAACTGCAGTGTTTCCATAAAAAATGATTATTTTTTTTGTAATTTCAATTTGTGCAATTTTATGTCTACTGGAAACAGCTACTGTTCATTTAAACTACAAATGAAGCATTAGGCACACAAGAAAAATTAACTGGTGCCTCATAAAAAATAACTATAAACAGTGAGGAACTGGTGAGTCCAATTAACACAGCGTTGAGCAGCCACATGGAATACCTGACTGAAAGAGAGTAGAGATGACAAAATCTAGGAGAAGCCCATGGACATGAACAGAGAAGACATCATGTGTGATGCCAGTTATAAACATTTGACATGTTTGAAATAAAGATTTTACTTCTTATGATGGTTTAGTAGAAAATGTTTGTATGAGAAAATTGTTAAACAATTTGAAATGTATGCCTTTTATTTTGACTCATATGTTGACCGTAAAATAAGTTTCAAAAATAAAATAAAATAAAAAAGAAAACAAAGCACTTCCAAACAAAGGACAAAGTCCTCTTACATCAGTGTTTCTCAACCCTGGTCCTCACCGCCCCCTGCTCTGCATGTTTTAGATGTGCCTCTATTCCAGAACAGCTGATTCAAATGAATGCATGACCATCAAGCACTGCAGAAGGCTGTTAATCACCCAGAGATACAATTCAGGTGTGGAGCAGAAGGGAAATACCTAAAACATGCAGGACAAGAGGGCGTTGAGGACCAGGGTTGAGAAACACTGTCTTAGAGGAATGTTTCAGAGAGTAGAAAAACTGAACCGCTTTGGAGAAAATGCTTTGAGTTCACTTTGACATTTATGAGAAGCTTTTGCTAAAGGACTTTTGACAATGCGAGGAAGTTGGGATTAATGTTTGCGTGCATGCAAATATGAACAAAAAGTCAAGGAGGAGTTCAAGCCTTAAAGCTGCTGTACATAACTCTTTAGTTTAACACTGTCACAATGTTATAATGGCAGTGTAACATATACAATGTTATATATTAATAAGACAGATAATTTGAAAAGATCGATATCCATAACCTCCTCCCTGAGCCACTCTTCAGAGACGCATCGCTCCCGATCAAAAACAACCAATCAGAGCCAGGAGGAGGGTCTCATCGCTGTCAGTCAACCTTGTGAATGTGCTGCTAAATGTGTTAATGACAGAAACAACTTACTGTAACAGGAAAACCGTTTAACCCATTGTTATCGGTGTCCATGCTAACAAGCCTTCACGTCAAGCTCTGCTGTCAGAACGGTCTGTGCGTAAATGGGTACTGAGACCCCCACTCCCCCCCGATTGGTTATTTCTAGTTAGCACTGGGAGAAGGCTGAATTTTTTTTTCTTTCTCTGTCTCATACTATATTGTCATGACATGGTGACAGTTTCAACAAATAAAACTAACCCTTTTTATAAAAGTTACATACTGCAGCTTTTGTGATTCTGTGATCACTTTTTATGTGTGCTGGTTCTGGTTTGTGTGCTGCAACCATCTGCATGACTCCAGTTGTCATGTGTAGGACAAACTGGGAAAAATACAGCATAGTTCCATGTAAAGTTGTTAATTTTGCTTATTTAAAAAGAAAACCAAGACTCCCTGTTTACAACAGGGAAGTGTCCAGTTCCCACTGACCACACAAAAGGCAAAAATCTAAACTTTCTCAGGGCATAACCGACCGATAAATGGACGGTATTAAAACTTTTTAAAAACCTGATATTTCTAATGCTGCCCTGGGAAACAGCCTTAAGCTCCTCACACCAAAACCCTCACTACTTCACCAACAATACTGAAACCAGATGCAAAAGCTTTGTGACTTCTTACCAATATATGTAATGGCATTACCTAATGATGTCTCATCTACTTCTGCTTGTCATATGTGACAAGAAGTATTTTGAACTTCAGCAGTCAAGTTGTTCCTTTTATAATTCATGAAAAGCGGCACAGAAAAGGGATGTATGTACGAAAGTACTGACTTTCTGTTCTAAAAAGTTCACCATTGTAATATTTAGCTGTTTTAAACCCTTTACAAGTGTATTTTTCTCTATAAACTGGCAGTTTGTCTTACTTGTGTGGTTTAATTTCACCATACCTTTTTTTTGATGGCTGTTGGACTTTTGGCAGCTGCAGAAACACTGTTATTCAGAGGTGAGACAAGATAAACAGTGTGAAACATGGGTCTTATGCCACCAAACGAAACACAATCTAGAGATCAGTGGTACAGCATGATTCATAAATATTGAGAAATATGAACAGTTGCTGTAGAGGAAGTTAAAGGGCAGAGGAGAGGATCTTAAAGTAAAGGAGTTGGGTTTGAAGCAGATGTAAAGATATGAGAGATTGGAGAAAGAGAAACAAGTGACAGGCATCAAAAATTAGTAAAACAACTAATGCATTTTTATTTGCTCTCAGTTAAATAATGTCAACAAATATATTCAAAGAATAGTCCAAGAAATGAGCAAAAAGGGAAATAAACAAAACAACTATTATACTGTATATTGCCATCGAATATAACAACTCATAAGTAATTATTGTATCAAACAACCTCAAAATGTCCAGAATTTCATTGGTTCTAATAGGACAATGACAGTACCTTTGTGTGAATTCAAAACATTATCCACATTGCTTAAATATTGCGGTCTAAACTATTTCTTTTAAAGCTCAAAAAGAAGAATGTTTGATTCAGCTTGGAGTTTTAGAGCGGCTTCAGCGGTGGGACTGCCCTACCCCCCTTCGGCTGACAGGCGGCGCTAGAGTTTAAAACATCAGTCCATCAGTAGGGGCGATCCATCGACCTGTCCGTTAAAACGAGGAAGAGAACAAAAACGAAACACCTCTGGAGCACGTGGACGCTAGTGGAAAACCTAGAGAACAAATCACTGGTCATGTTGGGATCTATACAGAAGTAATGGAAAGCTGTACAGAGATTCTTGTAACAAATGGGCAGTAAAAACAAATCTTTGTGAAAAAAAAAACAGTCCAAGAGGATTAAACTCTTAAATTAAACATGATTAAATAAATATTAAAATTTTTATCGGAGGGAAGCCTCCATTTTTCCCTTTTTATCAGTTTTTAACCATCACTCCATGGCCAGACAGAACAAAACATACTGCATCAACACAACAGGTTCATTATAAAAACAAACAAAAAAAAGGCTGCAACAAATGATTGTGTCATTTTTCTCTTTTACCTATGTTTATTGGATCCTCTTTTGGTATCTAAATGGGTGGGTCATGCAAATAGAAAAGAAGCCAAGTCCATAATACGATTTAGTTTGGTGGTAATGGATAATCTCCGGTTCTGTTTGTTTCCGGGAGTCGACTACATTTGGAGGTTATGGTAGACAGTTACCATCTACCACCAACTGAAAGCTGTTAGCTAACTGAAGGCTAGTTTTCAGTTAGCTAACAGGTTTCAGTTAGCCAATTGAAACCTGTTATAATTGTTATAACAGCTATCAGTTTTCAGTTAGCTAACTGAAAGCTAGTTTTCAGTTAGCTAGCTAGGTTGAGTTAGACAGCTTTCAGTTAGCTATCAGCTAACTGATACCTATCAGTTAGCTGATAGCCATTTCATTTGAATGTTTCCTAGAAAATCTCTGCTGTTTTAGTTAATGGTTTACATTGTATAAAAAAACATTTCAAAGTCAACCAGTCTGGTTTCTATGAGCCAAACCAGCTAGCTAGTTATAGTGCTTCAAGAGGTTGACTTGTTGTTTTAAGGTGGAATATTTTCCCAAAACACCTACAGTAGTCAACAGGTAGGCTGATTTCCCAAGGACTGACCTACATTCAGGAAAAGAATGACAGAATTCAGCTGAATGACCCTTCTGTGGCCCGAGTGGCCTCCAAGTCAACCGGTTTCCATAGCGGCTGGTGTGAGAACAATCTGCAATCGAGAAACCTTTTTGTGCTCTAGGATGCAACTTGGCAGCTGCATGGACAAACAGAGTCCCTAGAGTCTGCACATAGTAACCATTTAGGGTTCCTGGACCCTGTTCAGTCTTTTCTAGTACTTTTATCCATGCATCTGTCTAAAAACGTAATTTTCCTCTGCCCAGTGGGCCATATTGTTGGTCAGTCAGCAGCAGCACTCCCTTTGCAATGGTTGACTTTTTGCAATCCAAGCTGGTGTCAGTCTGCAGCCAGTTCACTCCCCTCATCACGGAGAGCAATTGTTCTTAGAAGTTGTCTTTGCCCAGTACACTTAAGATTCAAGACATGCCTCATCCACTAAGGTTCTTTGTTCATGACGTGGTATGAAGTGATCCAGTAGCAGTCCTCAGGCAGTCTTCGAGGAGCCGTCTAACTCTCAAGTCTGTACAAAGTCAACCCCCCCCAAACATAGTCCAGTTGTACAAGCAATCCACCAGAAGGTGTCTGCCCAGCGGTCCGTAAACGGGTACCGACTGAGCCGTCAGTCTACCAGATATCAGAGCTTAGTTCTCTGCTGGTGAGCGGTACGAAGGTGCTGTTCAGGTGGAGGTCTGGCTTCTTCCCAAGCGTACTGCTCTGAGACACCTGACAAACACAGAGCCACAGGTGTCAACAATCCACTCCTACATTATGTCCAAACAAAAACCTACAGCATAACTCTACGAGAATCATTACTACTGCATGCTAAATGTTTAATGCCTTATCTACAGACAGAGTCTCGCAAAAGTATTTATACTTCTTAAACCTTTTCACATTTTGTCACAGTACTACACCAAACTTCAACATATTTTCTTGGGACTTTATATGGTAGATCAACACAAAGTAATGCATATTTGTGATTGACAAGCAGAAGGAGCCAAGATTTGAAATCTTTTACAAATAGAAACCTGAAAAGTGAGGTATGCATGAATCCTTCCCCGAGTAAATACGTCAAGGACCTACGTTTGGTTTTAATTACAGCTGCAAGCCTTTTCATCTCTACCACATTTGTACATCTCCAACAGTGACATTTTTGACAATTTGTCTTTGCAATAGAGCTTAGACTCACTCAGATTGGATGTTGGGGATTTCAGAACATATTCTTACCAAAAATTCTCACCAGAATTTAATCCAGTCCGCTTTAATCCAACTCCAGTTTGTTTGTCTAGAAAGTCCGGTTCGTTTGGGGAGGTATGAATAATCAAACTCTGACTCGGACCAACAAACTGAACTCTGGTCCATCGACAGGCCCAGGTCTGTTTGGTTGAAGTGAACTCTGAGCTGGTTCGAATGCAAATATGAATGCCAAGAGGACCAGAGACTGCTCCAAAAGCAGGAAGGAGTCTATTGTGCAAAGCATTCTGGGTAAATACAGCCAAATATAAATACCCTAGTATAGTGCTTATGGGAGAAATGACTCTTGGTAAGACAAGAGAGAAATCCTACAACCGCTAAAATCTGAGGCCATTTTTGTTTACATTTCGTGAAGAAAGCATTTGCGGTCATGTCTTCTTCTGAGGTTCTGGTATTGTTTTCTTCAGTGGTTCTTAATGCAGCGCTGCCACAGGTAAAGGTGGGGAAACAGGTTTTTCAAAGTAGTTGGTTTGAGTCTCAAGACATTTTCCTGTAAGAATAAAGGATTTATAATAATAATATGACTTTTGAAGGCAGTTTGTTTGCGCTGGTTTTATTTAGGGTTAAAACTCGTATCAGACTTTTCAGAATCTTAAACGTAAAGAAAATATATATATATAAAAAAACATATAAGACTCACAATTATGCACTGGTTTGGTTCACCATATTAAATCCCTTTAAATTACTGTACTTTAAAGTTTTGGGTAGTAACATGACAAAATGTGGAAAGGTTTGAGGGGTATGAATACTAGTCCAAGCCTACTGTTTATCATCATCCTGTCCCAATTTCTACTTTTAGAATAAACACATATTCTAGCGTTACACAAAACGAAACAATGTTTCTTTTATCTTCTCTTTTATCCAAACAGACCTCTTGTTCCCCAGTGAACTGCTCTGAACCCCTGGGGAGAAAAGAGGGCTTTTATTTTTATTTGCTTTCAACTCCGAGCACACGCAAGCACATAACAGTATGGATCATTACAAAAGGATACTCTGAGCAGATGGTGGGTGTTAAGAGGCTGTCTAGGAACGAGAAAAACCAGAAGACACAGGTTCCCCCACCTGTCCATTCAGCAGCGTCATGGGGATGTTGCAGTAGACATGGCGCCCCCCGGGGCCCAGGGTGGAGAACTGCACCGTGGAGGGAGGCGGGAGTGGAGGCGACATGGAAGAAGGCTGTGGGGGAAGCTGGAACTCGTAGCTGCGGCAGAAGTGCCGCATTTGGGCCGCTGTAGCAGTGTGACCCCCTCCCAGTGGCAAGGTCATCTGGTTGTAGTCAGGGATCTCTGTTGCCAAGGCAACCTGTGAGTTAAAAAGAAGGAAAAAGAAATGTAGCTGGGGACTTTTCAGAAGGTTGTCATAATGCTTAGATTTTCACACTTCCTGTTGGGATGATTTATGAAAACAAGCAATTTGGAAAATCGAGAACAAAATAAGGAACATTTACAAAGGGGAAAAATGGTCCTTTATTATCTTAAACATTTAAAAACAAGGAAGAGGAAGGATACATCAGACGAGCTGTGTGGTGCGATTCTGTTCCACAGAATAGGAAAACATTTGACTAAAATCATTCAACATAAAAGTGTCTCCTATATGTTGCATTATCTGAGACTCATGCTATCTTTGTCATCAGCTCATTGCATCCTGTTGCTGCTATGTTATTTTTGGCTTGGATTAGTCATTTTTTCTGCGTTGCCACTTCCACAGAATGTGGTTGACTAATCATTACAGACAAGTTTATCATATTTTGACATAGCGTGCCTATAAAAAGTATTCACTCCCTTGGATGTTTGACCTTTATAATCGTGCTTACAAATCAATCATGACGAACAAAATGTGAACTGTTGACAAAAAATAAATAATTTGAATGAAAACTGATTTCTACAAAATAATAGTGATAGATAAATTGAAATACACAACACCTTAGAGATTTTTTTTGTATCCATCCCCTGACTTCTAGTAAAGTTCAAAGTGTTGCTTGAGTCCGAACGTTAAATGAGTGCCAACAGTTCGAATTAAGTGTCGGTATTTACTGACCTGATGGTGGCCATGGCGATTCTCATTAGGGGGCGCTAGTGAGGCAGAGGTGGTCGTCATGGCGATGGTGGAGACAGTGGTCTGTAGGTCACCAAAGAGGCCCTGTTCACCAGAGTCCATTACCTGTAAACATGAATGAGTTTTCTTTTTTCTTGATCTTAGTCGTAGAGAAGTTGTAAAGTAAGGTCAGTGAATAGCAAACCTAACTGTTGGTTATTATTGAGTAGGATAGATGGCTAGCATCATGGTTTCAATATGCTTCTCCAATTCTTCCAAATGCCTCAAAGTGTGTTCCCTGTTGCTCATGAATCCAAGCAAAGTGTCTTGGTTTGAGGTATGAATTAGAGGTGGGTGATATGGACTTTAAGTTTCATCATGATGTTTTGTGATGCCATTGTGATAACGATAAGTGACAATAAGAACTATTTATTCCATCTTTTAGGTGTTTTTCTCTGACTGTGTCTCACAGCAACTATAGTCTCACAAATACAAATAATGCTCATGAATAACATTCCAATCGGTAGTGAAATATCTTAGGACACCAGGCATGTAAAGAAGTGTGATTTATATCACTAAGCTGCACACAGTAGCTGTGTTTTCAGATTTATCGATGCTTTTATTGAATAAACAGTGGAGAAAATAGTTAAGTAATCAATCCCAACAGATTGATGAATTAACTATTTAGCGTTTTTAAACTGTATTAAATAAAACTTTTTATGACGACTATAAATCAAATTCTTATAAGAAATGAATCACGATAAATGATATGATAAATGCCCACCATGAATAACTACAGACTTGAATATGTCAGTGTTCCCAACTAAGATCCTAACAGTGCATAATTGTACATTTCTTAAGCTCCCACTGCATGTTTTACAACAAAAATGTCAGAAACATGGTTTAGTTTTTATTTTATGGTACCTGACGTCTGGACAGAGTCTCTCTGCGCTTAGCTGGCATCTCATAGACCACCTGCTTCCAAAACTTGGAGGACAGCTCGTTGCTCTTTGGACCCCTCCACTTGATAACAGATAAGACCTTCCGAGAAGAACAGCAAACGTTAGCGATGATGTCACTTCCGCAGCTCCTGTTCTCCATTGAATGCCATGATCTCCATACCTTGATCGTATGCTTCAGCGCGTCCACCTCTTGGTAGTTCATGACATTCTTCAAGTTTGCGCACTCTATCATGATCACCTAGGCAAACGGAAATGAGGGAAGAAACATGTAGGTCCTTCTTAACACTTGAATCAAACAAGAAAAGACGCGTCAGGTTGAACCCCACCTTGATCTCTCCTGTAACCAGCATGGAGTGGAGACGCGTCTCTATCTGGAAGATGCTCCAGCCTCTTTTGGCAACAAATTCTGGAGTCAAAACAATGATCAAACGTCTGCTTTGCTCCACGCTGCGTGCCAAGTCCTCAATGTAGGCTGATGGGGAGAGAGAGAGAGAAAGGAGTGTTTATGCAGAGCAACAGTAAAGATCCATAAGGAATAATCTTGGCTATAATGATGATCCATTAATTCACATAGATTAACAAGAAAAGTGTGGAGTGTTTTGGTCAACCGCAACCTTTGTGACTTCGGAGCCCTCCCTCATGTAGCCGCTGGTTCCAACAATATGACATGTATTTTTGTGTTTTTATGATGTAAAACACTTCGAACTGCCTTGATGCTGAAATGTGTTATACAAAAAAACTTGATTGATTGATTGAGTGATGTACAAAGACCTAGTGAACCTAAGTCAAGATCCACTGAGTCCTGTGCATCTGCGAGACATTCTAACACAACCGCTGCTCTTCATGATTGACTTCTTTACTCTCAACCACTAGGGGGCATACTAGATGATTTGAATCTAACGGACCTCTTGATTATGGATGCAGAATCAGATGCTTCCCAGTGTCAAATCATGGCAGAATAAGGTTTAGCAACTATTTAGCAGACAATTCAATGAATCAAACTTTTGGTTACATTTGATGCACTGCGACATCGATGAATAAACTTCACATTGCATGAGGTTCAATGTAGGACGAACTGGCTTAGAGGATGTGCTTGATGTTAGGCTCTTAGTATGGGTGTGAAATATGCAGCTGTAAGTGACTTGCCTTAACATGACCCATTTAGCCAATGAAATCATCATGCTCTATCATTGAGTCATTTGATTATTCTGGAAGATCCAATACATGGACTTCCAGAATATGGCCCTATGACATGTTGGTGACAGTAAGGCTGGTAAAGACCAGCCCCTTGTCCAGAGGGTCTGGGCCCTTGGATATTCAGAAACGATTGCTTCCTGGAGGTGTTGGATGTTATTTAAAGATCAGAGCACCCCTTGTGAATCTTCTCCTAAAGCATTATATTTTTTTGTTTGCTTTCCTCCCATGGCCTGATTTCCAAAGGACATCCACCGTAGGTAGTGAATGACTAAATAACTGACATGGTGGCTTGCGTGACAAAACCCCTTGTGATAGATGTTTTGGACTGACACCAAACAGGAAGTGGTTTCTTAGCATTTTGCTGATGGAAAACATATCGGTCAGGGGCTGAAGGCAGCTGCATGTGGTATTATAGAAATACAGTTTTTCCTGTTTACACCTCATTTCCAGTTAGTTGTTTGCAGCGTTCTGTGTCAGTTTTTGCAACATGACATGTTAAGATTGCTTATTGTTTGTCTTTGTGCGTCCGTGAACAACAGATATCCCCGCTCTTTCTGTATCGCTCCTTCTCCTCCGTCATGTCTTCACCTGCTAACTGAATTAATGACAGAGACTCTCCAACAACACATTGCAATTTCATGCTCAATTTGAGAGGCACAAATAGTACAGAACATCCCCGAATTCAGCCCATTTCTTGCCTGCCTCTGATGCGCCTCTTCCATCGCTCGTTTAATCTCTCTCTCTCTCCCCATCTCCGTTTGTGAGGATTATGTTAATCAATTAATAAAACAGCACAGACCAGTGACCGTGCCGCCACCTCTTTTCGCTCTCGTTATTTATTTTTGCGCTCTCGTGTTCGTTCCGAGGCACTAAGTGGGCTGGATAATTGAATGGTGTGTTTAAGGTCTGCTCCGCCACCGACTTTGGAAGAAACACTGGAAAAAAAAGAAAAAAGAAAAAAAGGCACATCGCTCTTTCTTGGTCGGTGTCACACTCATGCTCTCTGTTCCTCTCGATGTGTGTGTGTATTTATGAACAGCAGACATTTGTTTCAGGGATGTTTTTAGGGCAGCAGTGAAACCTCTCAGACTATTTCTTGATTTTTTTTTCTTAGAAACCTAGATTTAGCAAACCGCAAACTATGTGGGGCAACGTTATTTGTCAAGAGCCATATTTAAGTGGCAAGATATGTTTATTTGTAAACCAATAGTAAAACCTGGGCAAAGGGTTTTTACTTTGCTATGCAGTAGTTATGTTGACTATGAATTCATTTTTCTAGGAACTTTTAGAACATAAACTGATAATTTGACTAAAAGTAATGACACATTGACTATTTTATTTTGTCAAATTTAAACCATGTTTACATGCACTGAATAAAAATATAAAGACCTTTTGTTTCCTGTTTTGGTCACTCAGGATCACCACTACTCTTCCTATTTGATAAATAGAATCATTTCAAGGATTACTACACTTAAACGTCTTACTTGAAATTCTAAAGTTTATAATGAACACATTGCTGCCTCAAGACAGATTTCCTCTTATTTTTTATTTTTGCTGGACTAAGGTTCAAGATAAACACAACTCAAGATTAATTCACACCTGTTGTTTGGGTTTAAATGTGTGGAAATGAATAATGTCTTTAAAGCATTTTTTTTACAACTAAAAAGCCTCAGTAGATATTTGTTTTAAAAAGTAAACTTTTTTTGAAAATTGGTTTGGAGGTTTAGACCCATTAGAGCTGAGAGTGACTTCCATCAAAAGAAATAATAATAATAGAAAAGATTGGCAGCTATAATGACTCTCCTTTGATACTGGACTTAATGTATAAGTCCAGAACTTTTAAAGTGGGTTATTCTTTTATCATTATTTCATAGAATAAAAATAAAATTCCTTTCTCCATTTGGGTTTGAAACACCCTGTCATTCCTCTGTTGTGTTTTATGACCAACTCTAAGTCAGGGTGCTGTGTCTTGTAGTCCCAGTCAGATTATGATTCCTGCAGCAAAGCTGAGGTTTATCTTATGGAAACAAACTGAGCTGATCTCCAATAATATAGAGGAATCATGCTGACATCAGACCTTGGATAAAAATGCCTGTTTATATTCATCAGTACAGTGTGAAAATGTTAAAATCTTCTCATCTTTACTCCTCTTCCCTCACTTATCTACTTTCAAGGAACAATGTTGGAAATTTTCCACACACTGATATTATTGAAGCAGTTGAAAAAAATGCATAAATTTATTATATTAAATCACGTGAAGCTCATTAAGTTCTTATTTATGCTTTCTGGCATTTTTGTCTGTTTTACGCATGGACTCTAAGGTTTTAAATTTTACCCAGTTGCTAACATTTGGTCGTGTGTAATTTGCCAGTTCGATGCTATTAAGCTTACCAGAAGTTGCGTGCGCTATAAACAACCATCCTCCACTGCGAAGAGAGAAGGACGGAACCAAACAAGAAGGCTGTTAATGTTAAATTTAATATTTGGAGGCGTGGCCAACACGATATGAATGGCTTCATTCACTTCCTCCGCTACAACTATAGGCAGATTACCATTCTAAAACAAACAAAAAATCAATGTAATCGTTTGCAACTCCTCTTCCATTTCACTGATTGGCCCGATAGAAATTCCACCAAAGACAATCCACTTCAATGGCAGAAATTCTCAGATGGAGCAGGGAAGGGAAATGAGAATCTAGTGGATTAGCATAGAAAATGGCCAGGCTGCCATCACACCAACACTGGCAATAACAGATCTATGAAGATAATCAGACAATGAAACAATTGCAGTACAATCTCAGTTCAACTGAGATGCCAATAATAAACCCACGATGGCAGCATGTTTTAAAAACAAACTGACTCTTAATGAAGCCAGTCAGACATTTTGGGTTTCATTTCATTTACACTGGACTTTACAGAGCTAACGAGAGCAAATTATTCACAATTACATTATATACATATAACAAGTGTTTGTAAATTTTTGCACCCTTTGTGAATGTATATGAGTGATATGCAGTCTTGTTTGGACTCTGAGGCCTGTACTGATAATTTGACGTGGCCTCAGAAGACAGACAAATGTTGTGAACATTAGCTTCTGATTCAAAGTGAGATAAAGCTTCATTTAAGTAGGAAAACTACTGTATATATGTTTCTTTGTGTGTACGTGATGTACGCCTGAGAGCCGACAGAGATAGATTAGTTCAGCAGTAAGTGCGCTGTGATGAAGCTCTGCACACATTTTTATTTATTCTGACAGACTGATGAATTCTGGGGATTGGGGATTACAGTGACCTATAGAGAGAGAGAGTGTGAGTGTGTGTGTGTGGGGGGGGGGTGTGAGAAAGAGGAGGTTGATAAATGGAATGATACTTACTACTGCTGGGTATTAAATCTCTGTCTGGTATAAATAGTTTGTATCCGTAATGCTTTTCAAGAACGTCCGGCAGAATCTCCAGAGCAAAGGTCTCCTCGTCGCTGCTCGTCCTGTCAGTAGAGAAAAATGGAGAAAAAATTATTCCAGACTGAAATACAAAACATTGGGGCCACTGCTCATGGCTCCACTTATTTAAAAGGCTACTTCATGTTTGGGTGTGGGGTTCTGCAGGGAAAATGTGACAGACAGTGTCTAATAGAGGTGCAGAAAAAAAAAAGTCAATAGAGAGTCAGAAATTCTAGTCTTGGGAATCAGTTCAAAATGCTCAAAATTTCTATTTTTTGGGGGAAAATTGTATTTGATTTTGTTTTTAATCTAAGAAGCCAAGCAGTTAAACTAAGCTAACCTAAGAGAATTTTATGGACAAACCTATTTTTGTTTAAAAATAAAATGATGGAATTTGACACAGTATAGAATCTTATATACTTGTTGTAAATAATTTTTCTATACAGTGTATTTTTCTCTTGTCAGTCACGTCATTTAGGCAAACAGAATCTCTGGACCGTTTGAATAGTAAAATTGGTTTCTGAATTAAAAATCTTTTCTGAACGGAATTCTGACCCTAAAAATTGTAATTGAACCTTCAATCTGCCTGAGTTTAATTTAAAGGTTTTACTTATTAAAATATTATATTTATTTCCATCAGATGGCTATGGTAGTTTGGGTAAATTGGTCTTGGTAATAGAAACATGAATCTCTTATGTAATATAAGGTGAAACTCTTGGACTTGCAAAATATTAGTTTATGTTATGTGTGAAGAATTCAAGATGAAGTTTACAAAGAGTACTGAGAGTAAGTCTGGTGGTGGCAGCATCATGCTGTGGGGCTGTTTTACTGCCAGAGGTGCTGAGGCCCATTCTGTTCAGATTGTTTTAGAGAAGCTAAATGGATGAAACCTGGATACGACTGGTTATTTCAGCAGAACAACTGAGACCAAAACATCATGTTTAATGTTTAAGGCAGGCTGGACTGGCCTTCATAAATCCTTCACGTCAAGTCTATTGAAAATCTGCAGCGCATGCTGAAAGGTTGGAGTCTGAAAATCGACTCAAATAAGCTTAACAAAATCCAGAGGTGGTCAAATATTCAAGCGCTGAGGATGTGTGTGGATGTTTGAGGCCATGGCTATAATTTTGACCCGTTATGGATGAGTGAAAATCCATAAAAAGTTCAAACTTGTGCATCAAATTCTTTTAAATAATCATCCCAGTTGCTTGATGTGTGATCATTTTACCCCTCAAAAAGAGTTCAAATAATATATCAAACACCCAAAATGAAATGGTAAACTTCTGACTGTAAGCTCCAGAGCTGATGCGCTTTAAAAAACTTTTTTTTACCTTTTTTTTTTGCAAATCTTTGTGAAAGTTTTAACTCTTATTCTTTGCCATTACAAAGCACATTAGTTCTCCTTACTTAAAAAAAATATGTGCAAACTCATTGCCTCTCTTTTTTTTATTTTTTTTTTTTACAGTTGTCACTTGTACAATTTTGGTACAAGTTAACTTAATAAATCTGAATAATATGTAATTATTGAAACAGCCCAGAGCTTATTTTTTATACATGTAATAAACCCCAAATCTTTCTGAAGAAACATTTTCATAACTTGAAACTACTTTTATAAAAAGAAAGCTTCTTGATTGGAACATTTCCTGGCTTCAGCTTTTTGTTTCATTTCTTACTCAAACTTGAACAGAAGATGTGGAGAGCAGTGGTAGTTTTCTAACTGTTTCTCAGCAAAGCTAACAGAGTGAGGTTTGTCAAAAAATGAACATACCACTCACTCATGGTGCAGTTTCATGTATGCAAATGCCCTTGGAAAAAAAAGCAGCTAATAAGAGCTTTACTACTCTGAAAATAGACTCATTCTTCACATTATTTCAAATTAACTAGGTTCATTTGTACCTCAAAATGCTTATAAGTAGGTGAATAAAAGGAAAGCTAAATCAACTTAATTTATTTGAATAAAGTGGACATTGTAAAGGTATTACACTGTTTAATTCAAATGTATTCGTCTGACCTGCCCAAAGAGTCCAGGTCCACCTTGGTGTAGGACAGGTAGGCGTCGTACTCCTTGTTGTCTGGGGAGAGAAAAGATGATGAAGACAAACTGCATGAACTCAAACCCAGTGTTTCTCTAGCTGTGCTTCTGTTACAAATGTACGCAAAATTTTGACATAAGCGGCGTTTACACTGACCGCAAAACTGTGCAAACTGAAATGATGAAAATGAATTTGCCTAATGGAAACATGACAATTTAGAAACAGCTCATGTCTTTGGATAAAAAGTTTTTCTATTACAATGAGGTGGTTTTTTTGGCCATATAGCAATTGATTTATTTTGCAAAACTGCAATGGAAACAGTGTTTTGACATCACATGAGTCACATGATCAACAACTGAATGTTACTACTGGCCCAAACCACGAAGAAGAAGACAAAAGGAAGTACTAGGATTTTAATTACACCTCTTATTTAACAGAAACAGCAATCGGAAAATTGCGTTTTTCCACATTAGCAGAAGGTCAACAAAGATTTGTGCACCTTTGTAATGGAAATGGCGCCAAATTTCCGCTAATATAAAAAAATAAACACAATCTCACAATTGTAGTGTTTCCATTAACTTAGAATCACAATTAAAATCACACATGTATACATTTGCTCACTCAATAAGTCATCAAAATTCAATGTCCAACCACTTCCTGTTGTCTTCTTCATGGTTTTTGGCAGTAGTAACATCCGGTTGTTGATCATTTAACTCGTGTGATGCAAACAAAATGTTTCCTTTGTAGTTTTTGAAATAAATCAATTTTGATATGACCGACAAACTACCTTATCCTAATGACAAAACTGTCAGTTATACAGCTTCTGGCTACTACTTTAGCATTTCTCTCAGAGAGGTTAAGTGTTTCCCATCAAACACCATGAAGAATCCCCCAGAGGAAAGCCGAGCAGCTCACCATCTTCAGTCTCGTCGCTCCCAAAGTGTCTCCTGTAGCAGAGCATGATCTCCAGGTTGTAGCACTTATAAAGCGCGGTTAGGATCCCCAACAGCAGCAGGATGACCCCAAGGCCGCCCGCCAGCTCCAGGCGATACATATCTGCCAGAGATACAGCGGGGAGAGAACGCACAGCCCATGAGATCCTTATCGGCTAACAGTCTGAGGGATTCCATCTGAAGTGGGAGGTAAATACAGGTAAAAGCTTTTATTTTTGTGTTCTCTGACTTTACTGTGCTTTGTCCTTCTTAACAAACTACTCTGCTAACACCTGAGGGTATCTACAGCAACCTGACTTTCAGAAACAGATAAGCAGGAGCTTCAACTCCCTTCAGAGCAGCCCTTTTTCTAAGCAGAATCTCCTTCAGTCGCAAAAAAAAAAAAAGAAAAAAAAAAACAGAATCTCATAATAATGGCTTTTCGGTTGGGATGATTATTTTTTTGATGAGTCACAGCAGCCTCTAGAAGCATCATTCAGAGACCGCCAATCATTCCTATCGGTGCAGCACAGATAAAAGGAACTGTGTGAATAAAGCAGAAAACTCTCCATAGAGAAAGCAGACAGGCTGTTAAGTGAGGGTCAAATCAGCTAGCAGCTAACGACTGCTGTCTATTATGGATATTTGTGTCTTTCATAAGAGTGATTCAGTTTGAATGTTCATGATGAAAGACGAAATGAACAACCCACTTAATGCTTTAAATGGAGGTCAGAGAAGGCAGTCCTTGATGGCCGAATGGGAGGAAATGAGTTTGAATCAGGAAACGCTTTTAAAAATCCCTGATAAAGATAAAGGTAGGTATACAGCCATACTTAGCCCAAAGAGATTACTATCACTTCCTGAATGGAAGTGGTGGTGCTAGTGATATACACACTGTCACTGCTTAATTTTATCTACATAATGTTTTGCTTTGTCCGTTTTTATTTGAAGTCATTTCCTGTTTAGCACGAGTACTGAATTGTAAAACCCTTAGATCAGTGATGTCCAAACATTTGGTGGGGGAGCAAAAAGTATTTAGATTTTTCAGGCTCACCTGATCAACGGCAAACTAAACGCACATTATTTTAATAAAACAGCATGATTTCTGTAGAGAAATAATCTCTACAATAATCTCTGTAGAGCTTTCGATTTCGATAGATTTTTTCTGCATGTTATGTTATTGCCTCATTAAGACAGACCTGGAGTGTGATCTGTTTGAGAAATCCTTTCATCTCCATGGCAACCACTCATCTGTGCTAAATGCCTGGGTGGACCTAGCTCCGCCTTTCAGAATGAAGCTCCTCCTCCTTCAGATCAACCGCCTAATCCCCCCACCTCCCTCCCTCAGCAATTAGCAAACAACTGGTGGAACTGAGCATCTACTGAGCCACTTCTCAGTGAAACGCTGATAGAAACTTTGTTAAAGAGTTAATAGAGGAGCCATGTTGTGATGACTTCCTGAAGGCGGAGTTTCATAAAGAGCTGGAGCTTCTTAAAGAGACAGAGGCCCAATTTCAAAGCAATAAATTACGATCAAATTTCTTTGACTTTGTATGCTGGTTATATATAGCATTTTTATAACAACTGAAGGTAACATATTTAATTGATTGTGCTATACAATGATACTATGTGCCTAGAAAATACATAATACTGCCCTTTTAAGAGTCTAAGACATTTACCAGTTAACCCCCCCAGAAAAAAAACAGTTGATGATTTTTCTCTTGATTTTTTTAATGTCTTTTCAGCAAGAAGAACAGATCATGACTGTCTCACTTTATTTTGCCAAGTTAATAAAAAGTCCTAATTGTTTTTCTAGTTTGCATAACCAGATTCAGAATGATCCAGCTAGCACAGTGTGACATGATCAAGTCCCATATGTTTTCTGACATTGCACAGTTTATGTTGAGCTTTAGATTCAGTGTTACCACTCAGTCTGTTGGAGCTTCTGTAACAAACACTCGAAGTTGACTTGATGTTTTGGGTCACAGTGTTTCTCCATAGGAACAGTCATTGCATGTCCTGTTGTGTGTTTTATCTGCAGTGCATACATCCTGAAACATTTTCCCTGTTTGCTTCGGTTGTGTTGTGTGTTGACACTGACATGTTTGCTGTGTGAAACCATTCAAACTATTTTGTGTTTTACAAAACCAAAGATTATAAGAGAAAAAAAAACACACACAAACAACTCCTGCTGTATTACAAAACGCCATGCCTTATGGAATCACGTCGACATGTCAGACACAATCTCAGATGGAGTGTGTGTGTGTGTGTGTGTGTGTGTGTGTGTGTGTGTGTGTGTGTGTGTGTGTGTGTGTGTGTGTGTGTGTGTGTGTGTGTGTGTGTGTGTGTGTGAGTGAATGAATGATAGTGCCTTCATAGGCAATATGAGTGTACGGGAGATTAATGGAACATGGCTGGTGAATGACACCCTGGGAAATATGATCCATTTGTGCCTCCCTCTCCACCACCACATCATCCGACACAAACACACACACACCTAAACACACACACACACACACACACACACACACACACACACACGCACACGCACGCACGGAAGTAAACACACGCCGGCTCATCTCTTCCCCAACTTCTCCTGGAAGCACTTCATTCCACAACCACACTTTATTGATTTTTTCCAGTCATGGCGAGGAATTCTGCTCCAAATCCACATTTCAGAGTGCAGCTGGGACTTTTCCTTAACGCAGTACGAGTCAGTGATATGTTTCCAATGACATAAAGCACATGCCCAAAACTAATGTGTCAGCATGGACGGACAATGCTGAATAATAATAAAACACGACTACTTCTAAAGTTTCATCAGACACTCACGTTGCAGTTGAATTAGCTCGTATCTTATTAGCTTATTTAACTGAGCCAAACTATATTAGTTTTGTTGCTGTGTTTGAAATTGTCTCTCTTGTAAATGAGATCTTGGATCTCAATGAGGCAACCTGTTTAAATGGTCAAATAAAATAAATACAAGTACATTTTATTGCAAAAAAAAAAAAACATCATAAAAGCAAAGAGACGCATAACGGGGAACATAGTAATACTGTACTGAAAGATCAATTTTGATACGACCAAACTTGAACTAGAACTCAAAGTTTAGTCCTCACAGGTTAAAACTAAAATCCAGACTGAATTTAAAGTCCCAACATTCGTCAGTTCTTCTTAACTGAACAATTGTTTTAGAAGTAAAAACAGTGGGTGTTATGTCTCAGTTGACAACTGATGACATGATTATGATGCATTACTGACATTTCAAATGAAAAATTTAATTTGGCCAAATTCAGAATAACTTTGCTTTCATTTACTTACTTGTCTGACTTATTTAGGAGAACTGTTCTTTGAAAAAGCATTCACACTACAAAAACTAAATCTTACCAAGTATTTTAGTCTATGTTCTGGTGCTGATATGTTAGTAAACTTGAAATAAGACAAAACTAACTGTTCAGCAAGATGTTAGAGCTTGTTTTAAGAAAATAATTCCTTAATATTGACGAAAAAGCTCTTGTTCCACTGGCTGAATATTTCACTTGTTGTAAGTGAAATGATCTGCCAGTGGAACTAGACCGTTTCTATCAATATTAAGGAATTTCACCAAAAAGACTTGGTAAGATTTTATCTTTGCATATTTCTTTAAATTTTTGCTCTTTTTTCTTACCTAAATGTTTCAGATCAACAAGCAAATGTCAATATCATCCATTATCTTCCACTTAATCCAGAGTCAGGTTGGGTTTGAACAACACCCTGACGTTTTAGGGGCTAATGCACAGAAATGTAATTAACTTTCGGACATGCATCGGCTCAAAAACAGGTTCAGTCTTCAAACAGCCGTTTCCTGCTATTTCAGGACCTGGAACGTTTATGAACATCACTAACAAGCCAATTAAACACAGGGATAATTATGTCAAAAAATATAACACCCCAGTAGCCATTGTGCCATTTTATCTTTTGCGATTCTTATGTGGAAAATATGGAAATAGCAATCATTTTTCAGTTTAATGTCATATCTTGAGACTTTTACACGACTCTGCTTAGAGTTTTATGACCCACACAGGAGTTCTTCAAGAGTCACAGACAGTAGTGTGTGTGTGTGTGTGCGTGTGTGTGTGTGCGCGCGTGTGCGTGCGTGCGTGCGTGCTGTAGTCTAGTCACTGGGAAAGAAGCAGGCACACTCTGAACAGGTTTCCAGGTTTCATTGAGCCAAATGAAACAATCAGACACACACACACACACACACACACACACACACACACACACACACACACACACACCCACACGCACACACACACACACACACACACACACACACACGCCTGTGGACAGTTTTTGAATCTCCAATATGCTCCATGCATGTCTGTAGTAATATGAAATCATAGCACAAAAAGAAAACCAAATGATTGAAAAAGAAGAATAAATAAAGCTTCATGCACAAAGTTGAGACAGCAAACTTTTTGGCAAAGAACAAGTGTTTTTAGGTGAACAGGTTTTCTTTACAGATTAGCAGTTTGTGTTTGTCAGACATCAGTGTGATCTCATGGCACCAAATCACTAAAGTACTTTTATTTATTTATTTATTTATTTATTTATTTATTTATTTATTTTTGTTTCATGAACCCAGAGCCACTGCTTGGGTGTTTTATTCCTGCTCACTACTTCATATGAAGCCAAATTTTCTCTTTGACAAAATGATAAATACATATAAACTGAAGGCTAAACATGCTGCTTGTGTCAAACAGTGTAGGCGCAATTTGGAGGAGTGTGCGAGTCTTTACAGCTGAGAGCCATATCACTGTTGTAAAATACAAAGTTAAGTTTCTGTATTTAAACAAATGAGTGAATTAAAACAGAAGAGAAAGCCAGCCTGAGGACATGGCTAATATATTAGCTTTATTTAGGTAACACATTTTAAGATGATTCATTTTTTAAGGTCTCTTAAGGAATTTGCAATCTTTCTCTTTTTGTGCCTCAGTTCACACAGATTCAGTATCCTTTTTTTCATTCAAATTTGAATTTATGTAGTTAATTTTAAGTGACATAACTCTCTATCAATCAGCTTCATTTTCTTTTTAAAAATTTGTTTCCTAACAGAAACTTTTTATTCCATGTCTTTTTTTGTTTACAACAACAAACAAAGCAAACAAACAAACAAAAAAAAAACACATGTCCACATTCACCACTATCAGGCATCTGAGGCAAATGCAACAGTGACAACTGATAGCAAACAATTTTAAATACAAAAAAGTAAAATAAGTTGGTTAAAATGGGTGGCAGGGAGGAATTTCAATGGTCATTTGAAAAATGAATCAAGTTTAAAAAAAAAAAAAATTAATTCAGCCTCAGATTTCATTTTGTCATCCAGACATTTGGAAGTCTGGTTGTGCTTGTTTTCACTCTTACATCTCATTAAATGCATATAAACTGACTAGTTTTAAGTTTGACCTTTGAGTTTCTTCCATGTTTTAATTTTCATATCATTTTATATATCAGAATCAACTGGATAGAAAACAACTGAGACAGATAACAATAAAACATAAAAAAGACACTAAGTTCATCTCTTTATTAAAAATGCAGGTTGTGATTTCTCTTAAAGTAATACACTCCTGTTTCTGACATTACCCACTACTGGAAATGATGTTACCACGTCTGGCCAGTAGGCGTCTCTCTAACTCTACCTCCACCAGCCGCATCGCTTCCACTCAGAGTTAAAGCTCAGGAGGAAGGGAATAAATAAAAAAGCAGTCCAAGCAGAGGTAAGAAAAGCAGCAAATTTAACTAATTGCCAAACATTTGCTGTGTGGTAGAGTGACCTCAGGATGCCTGCATTGATAATGAGACAGATTCAGAAATCTGTTTCTCCTCACCTCCCTCTGCTCCATGAACGACTGTCAGGTAGTTTCCATTAGTAACGACTTACTACCTTCGTCTGAAACCCGAGAGCGAGCGGAACCTTAAAATTGATTTTTAACCGTGCTTTTTACTCGTCCGCCTCATAGAGAGGAGGTGAACTGGTGTCTGTGGGCAGAGGGGGAAGAGAATGATTAAAGAAAGTTCAATTAGATGAGAAACTTTTTCCTCCTCCCTTTGAATCAGAACCAAACACCAGACCAGCACCTTAATTAATTCCACAGCTTTCACTTTGTGTCCCACTGACTCATTATTTTTCTCTCTTTTGGTATAATTAAGCAATATGTCGAAAAACAATATGCAATATTCCTCAGCTGAGCTGCAGGAGGAGATGTTTCCTGGTTCTACACAGTATCAGTATGGATGTGTGTCATCAGATGCCAATATTCTTCAATGCTTGCATTTTACTTAATAAATTGATATGTTGCACACACACCCGGCAGGTTGTATTCTGTTGCCCAAAGTATACACAGGTTCAGTTAGAAAAAAAAGGTTGAATTTAGGGACAAACTAATACAATAATTTGGGCCAATATCGATATCCAATGTTAATGTTGCTGTTATGATCAATAACAGATATTTACCTTTATTTTATGGATTATTCTTCCATTTTTTTCTCATGAGGAAAGCATTTTATGTCAGTTGATATTGATAATTATTGATTAGTTTTTTTAATTTAAATATCTAGAGTACTGCCATGTTGGTGTCGTGGATTTCCTGTGATTCACATTCACATCACCGTTGTTTTTTTATTTAGTTTTAAACAGTTATGAGGCACGATGGAGAAACTTAAAACTGCTGCTGCGCAAGTTACTCATCAGGTTGTTGCTAAGCAACCAAAGAGTGAGTGAGTTATTTGATGCCACAAAGCTTTCGTAGCTGTGAGAGGTTGAGCGACTAAAAACTTTGTTCTGCCTACATCCCCCAGAATGCTGTGCGGTTCCAGAGCAGAGTTCAGTGAAATTAATAAACATCCTATCAGACACATCTACGCCCACCATGATGCTGCATAGTTAGCATGTTCAGGGTGATTTGCAGTCTTATTTTTATCCCACACACAACGTAAAGTTTCCAACCCAGAAAGTTACATCTTGACCCGACAGGAGCTGGCTCTACATATTTGCAGTTGCAAACTGTAAACAGGTAATCTTATGGCTTTCTTCTTACCACCATTGCATAAGAGCTACAACTGCAAAAACACGATCTTAAGTATATTTGTCAGGTTTCTAGTGCAGATATCTTAGTACACTTGAAATGCTAAAAACTAACTTATAAGTAACTTTTCAGTAAGATATAGGAACTTATTTTAAGATAATAATTACTAAACTTTAAAAAAAATACTACTTCCACTGTATTTCACTAACCAGAGATGCAGTGATCTGATATTAATACCTGTATGAGACCCGATATTGAAAAAAATTCTAGATTGGTATCGGTGACATTGTACTTGATCCATGACAGCAGATCTAGTCAGTCTGCTTTATTATTTATTTTACGTTATAATTAGATTTCTTAATTGCACTTGCTGAAACAATTGAAAGATGGTTTGCTGCAGTTTATCTTATTTCATTGTCAGTTTCAGTTCATCTAATTTCCATTGGCTGTTAACCTCCTAACTGACCTGAATGAACAGACTAAATGTGTGTTATTTTTACATGTTTGACCAAGTTTGTGAAGCTGTTGGTGTTTTTGAGTGTGCTGTACTGCTGCAGAGTTAGAAAATACATTTGTAATTCAATGAGAATGCCTTACTGTTTGGATTTAAATATATATATATATATATATATATATATATATATATATATATATATATATATATATATATATATATATATATATATATATATATATATATATATATATATATATATATATGTATTTTTTTTTTGTTTTTTTTTTTTGTTTTTTATAACTTTTTGTACAGGCATTGTTTTAGACTCCTGTTTCAATTTAAATACCGGTAAAAATCAAGAACGAGTTGTGTGCGTTGTTCAACTGGGAGTGGAGTCCCAGCTGTCATGCCACGTCAGTAGAACGCCCTCAGTAAACGTCCTAAACAAAGTTTGCTCTATCATCCTAAAACCTACGATGAAAAAAAGTCTCTCCAAAGCTTTCACAAAACTTTGAACGGCATCAGAGGAACAATGTCCCCATCTGTCCTACCAGTTTGTCACTTTCTCTCTCCTGTCAGCTCCTTCAGTCCGTCTCCCTTCCTGCCCCCCCCCTCCCCCCGCCCTCTGCTAAGACTCCCGTCATGGTGGCTGAGGGCAGCTCTTTCTGCTCTGTCAGTTACGATAAGTGGACGGTGTGTATACCGTAGGTGTGCGCATGGGTGTGTGTGTGTGTGCATGCGTGCAACACGGATGCATCAAGCCATTACCTTGGGTCAGTGCAGAGCGAGGGCACATCCTAATTCAATCACACACACACACCCACACACACTCGGAGAATGAAATCAAGCTTTGCTAACGTGCGCTAACTTAGGATAACTCCTGTTTTGTTTAGGGGCGCCGTGTTGCGTTCAGGGACCCAAATACGACCCTATTAGCTCCAAGGATTTAGGCAGGAGGATCTGGAACAATTGGCCCAGTTAGTGAACTTTTACACAGAAAGAAGAGAAAGTTTGTAAAAGACTTCGCTTGTCTGAACGGTTTTAGTCATTCTAAGGAGTCGGTGGCTAGGAGAGTAGAGAGTAGGATGATGTTCTTCTTTTTTTTGTATCAAAGTTCTGTAAATGGGAAAATTACAAAAACTCACTGTTTGTTTGACTAAACCCAAAGAAAGCAGCATCTCCAGCAGAGACGTAACAAGCTGATTAAATATTTGCCTTTTATGGTCTTTCAATGCTCCTTCAGCCTCAGTTGAACACGCTGGGCTCCCTCTGAATCCCGTCAATCAGCCAGGCGGCTCGTTTCAGCACGCAACAATTCTGCATTAAATGTGTGTTTAGTGCGTCTCTGAAGAAATGCAAAGCAGATCTTTTCGGTCACAGAATGGTGAAAGCAGACGTTTTGGAGAGAATGTGGCTGGTATTTCCCACTAAAATAGACAAGATTTAACACATAAATCAAAAATATATTTCTGAGTTCTGCACTGAGTTGTAAATACTGGATTTTCTGGATTATAAATCACTCTGGAATATATTATATAAAATTTGCATCTTGAAGATAAAAAAAAAAGTCGTATGTAAGTTGTTCTGGACTATAAGTCATAGGATCAGCCAAACTATGAGAAAAAAATGCCACTTAGTCTGGAAAATACAATATTAATAAAACTGATCATTTGGGAATTTATGCTCAAACTTGAAATATTTTTAAAAATGCATCTACATTTGTTCTAAAACTGCTGAGAAGCAGGTGTTGCTGTATTTCTGTCTTTGAGGTCATTTACAACTACAAAGCTAACTTTTATTTTGAAAGCTAATAAAATGATCAAACTACAAGCAGACTTCATTTATCTACATCTTTTATAGTTATGGTAACTACTTACTAATGCACACATTCATGCAGATCGGTCGACAGCTTGTGGTTTAGTGCTCAGAGCTGCATCAACATGTGCAAGAAGGAAATCTGACCCAAAACCTTTGGATTACAACATCACTATTATTGCCACTGAACTGCAGTTGCCCCAACATGGTGAGATCGAAGCACTCAGCAATATTTGTCTCAGCAACACTAGTTGATTCGGTTCATTATGAGAACATTTTTGACTGAACAAAAAAATATTTTTCCTTCATGAACAAATCATGAACTTTCTCCAGCTGGACAGAAACAAAACTGAAGTTAATATTTTTGGAACGACCTAGAGTCAGCATACAGCTTCTGTTACAGCTGGAAACTAGAGATCTGACTGAAATCTGGGTGTAGTGATGTGACCTGCACCTTCAGACAAATAAAGACGGTTACAAAGTCAGCCTTCCATCACTTGAAGAACATCTCCAAGATTAGAGCTAATGTACCAGCAAGATCTACAGAAACTCATTCATGTCTATCTTTTATCGCATTGATTACTGCGACAGTGTCTTCACAGCTCTGAATAGGTCGTATCGTTTTAAACAAGAGAATTCAACTGCTTAGGGACCGTTTGGCCAGAGGGGGCAGCACTGAGACTGTTTTCGGCACAACACTGACAAACTAAATAAATTTATACAAAAATGTAAAAATTCTCACAGAAACATAAAGAAACACAAAGTGTGGGTTAGTTACACTTTAAAAAAAGTATACTGTTAGTTTATAAATCACTGAATGTTTTAGCACCAAAATACATCAAAGATCTGCTGGTGTTGTTTGAACCTTCCAGACCTCTCAGGTCTTCTGGTTCTGGTTCTGCTCTGCGTCCAGAACCAGAACCAAACCTGGAGAAGCAGCATTCAGCTTCTATGCACCACAAATCTGGAACAAACTTCCAGAAAACTGCAAAGAAAAACACTGATCTCAAAGCTAATCACCCACCTGGTGAGAATTGCCTTTGATTTGTAGTGAGTGAAAGATTGATCAGCATTTGATGTGTATTTGCTTGATGATGTTGATAACAGCATTTGACAAAATCTAATGTTTGTTGCTTGTTTCAGTTACTGTATTATGATTTTACACATTGAACTGTGTTGCTGAAATGCTTTTCAAATAAACTTGTCTAAGTTCTTGTTTCTGAAAACTAAAATATAAAAGACTTAAATAAAAACAACAAAAAAAACAAACATGTTTTCCTTATTTCTGTTAGTATTGCTTTAAATCACATTTGTGTTATTTTATTCTTATAAATAAGTCCCTCTTTATATTTTCAGGTTTACTGTACCCCTTCTAGCTGTACTCTGTTGAACCTTCTTTGACAATCTAATTTCTATGTTGTCATTTTCAGCCTAAAATAAAGGCGATTATATAAAACTTCCTCATGTAGCTGTAGTATATGTCCAATTTCCCCATGTCTGAGGTTTACAGGGTGAAAATTTGAGAAACCAGCAGACCTGAAGCCCTCAATGAGCCACAGGCTGACTGCTCTGCCTTCGCTCAGCTTTGAAGCTGGAGTTAAATCAAGGTTAAAGCGTTTATCTGCTGCTCACTTTCTTTCAGTGTAAACCGATCAGAGAGCAGATAGAGATGAGAAAAAAAGAGACTTCTATTCTTCAGGATTTGGATTATGGGGGAAAAGGAGCGACAAACCATATCTCTACAGTGTTGTGTATCTTCAGACATCTCTGAGGTTTTAGGATTTAAAGAAATAATTTAGAGGAAAGCAGAAACAAGAAGAAAGAATCATGACAGTGATTTTACGCAGAGCAGTCCACTAGTTGTAGAACCCAGCCTGAGCTATTGATCAAGGTCACGTCAGGGTGCAGCGGATAATGAGGTCTGTTTAGTTCTCTGTATTCGTTTGCCTAAAAACTCTGATTTGTTTGGGGAGATTTGAATGCATCATCAAACTCTGGTCCGACTAAAAACGTCGGTCTCGGTTCAGTTGAAGTGAACTCTGGTGTGATTTGAATCCATATGTGAACGCCGAGCAGACCGGAGACCGCTCCCAGGGCAGGGCATTCTGGGTAAATACAACCAAAACAAACACGCTAGTGGGAGAGTCGGGTGGTGGTCGTTTACCAAAGACAAAAGAGAAATCCTACAACCGCTAAAGTCTGACGCCACTACATTTGTGTTTACATTTCATGAAGAAGGAAGTTGCGCTCATGTCTTCTTCAGAGGTTTTTGTGTCATTTCCTTGGGTGGTTCTTGGTGCAGCGCCACCACAGGTGAGGAGGGGAACAGCTTTTTCAATTAGTTTAGTTCGTTTGACTCTGCAGTGTGAAAGCGAACCAACCACTGACTGAAGACTGATTAAGAATGCTTTTTAAAGCTCAGTCAGTATGAAGAAATGAGGAATGTTCCAACACTTTTCTGTCAGTAACACATGTACCCTGGAGTGAAGCTTCCTGTTTGTTAGTTTAAAGCTCTGGCTGTGTGAGCATGCATGCATACGGCTGTGTGTAATTACACTGAGAGTAATGAGAACTCCAGGACTCTCATCCCGACCCCCTCTGGAAGCGCCTCGGGGTGTGGGTCCCTCTGGTGCCGGGTAAGTACCAGAAGACAGATTTGGTTTCTAAAGCAATGCGGCGGAAGTCAGATGTTTAAAGAGAAAGATGTGTTTCTAGCCCTCCGCCCTCCTCCACCTGCATCACTTTTCTCCTCCTTTTTTTCCCCAAACTTTGTCTCCGTCTGCATCTTTCCGCACTGCCTCTCTGATTTCTCGCCTTGTTTTGCCTCCCACTGCTTCGCTGCCTGTTTATCTTTTCCAGCGTTTTTCGTCCCGACATACTTATGCTTCATACGGAGGCCAGTCACCCGGCTCTCTTTTCTTTCAGAGATCTGAGCTAACCGTGAAAACTCATCTTCTCCTGCAGCTCTGTTCTAACACTCTTAGTTTCTTCTCTGTCTCTGTAGTTTTTTTTTTTTACTGTTGAACTTTGACTCACACCGGCCTGTTCTCTCTGTTCGCCAGATGGAGAGCAAGATGCGGCATGAAAAGAAGTTGCACCCTCATGCATATTTAAAGCAGCAGCTACTTTGTTTTACCGTTAAAAAAGTTCTTAAACCCATTTGACTTTTTCACATTTTATCTTGTTTTAACCAAAAACTTGTATTTTATCTGAGTCGTGTCATAAATCAGCTCAATGTTATGCATTAATTTTGCGCTTTCTTTTCCAAGACTATTGAGCAGGTATGGAAGAGACTCGGTTAGGTTAAAAATAAACCCATCTGGAATAAAATCTTCTCTACAACTCATGACTGAATTATTTTACAAAGAATGGACAGAAATTCTCAGCTTCTAGATGCACAAAGTGGGAGGACAGAAAACCTGAATGTCTGGGAGCCAAACATGTGGTTCCACAAAATACTGATTAATACGGGCTAAATAAAAATGCACACCTCACTTTTCAGTTTTACATATTTAAAGAATCAGTTTTACTCTTTCAATTCACAATTATCCACTTAATTGTTTTGGTTGCATAAAACCTCTGGTGTTTCTTCCGCTTTGGGCTCAGAGCGGCCTCTGGCCTCACGCCTCCTTCCTCCTCACGCTGTCTGCAGATGGATCCACTGATTGTTCAGGCGCCTCTCTTCCTCTCTGCTCAGGCCCAGCTCTTCCACATTACCTAAATTAAGCTTCTGACGAGCTTTCGCAGATAACGCCACAAGATGTGCGCGTTTAAAGTCTTAATTACCTCGGAAGCCCCTTTGCATCTCCAAATATTTATCAGGCCAGCAACGCAGCGCCAGCTCCGGAGCCCGAGGGCCACGCCTCGTTAACAGAACCGCGAAGAGGGATCTGATACGTCCCAGGTAACTGGAGCAGACGGGGGTTTATATTTAGCGAGCCCGGGCCGAGCGTGAAAAATAAAGCGCCGCTTTAGGGAGAACGAACCGCGAAAGCTGCAGAGCTCCTGAATGCATCGCGGTGTTTATTATAGTCCGTCTCTCACAGAGAAACGGGTTCATTTCATTAAAATGAGCCAAAAATATAAACTAACAGGCTAATATAGCTTGGACATGAGGCGGCTACATGTGAATGCTTCAGTTCAATTCAATAATACTTCAAAAAATTAGATAAAATATATTGGATAATGGATTAGAAAGAACTTTTTACATATTTAAAGAATCAGTTTTGGATAATAATAGTGTGATAACCAGATAATTAGCAGAGATTGAACTTCATGTGTTATTTAATTTTCTCCTAATGGATTTTATAACCCAGAGCAAAGGCAATAATAAGACAATCTCAAACATTAATAAAGGTCAGCCAGTGTTTTGATCCAAGGTGACGCTGTGCATATTTAACGGTTATTGATGGATTTTTGTTTCCAGGAATCAACTTTTGATAGTTTCTCTGAAAAATGATGAATTTAAGCTTCAGCTACATGAAGCTCCCATGGTGCCGTTACGTCTAACAAACGTTAAAATGCATATTATTCTGGGGAATAACCTGGATTTTAAGAAGAAGAAAAAAAAAGTTTTAAAAACATAAAATCAAAACATTTTATTTTATGGTTCATAAAGTCAAAATGTTTGTAATCTTATGACTTTATTCTCTAAATATTTTGAGTTAATACTCGTACAAATTTATTATCATAATTTTATGACTTTATTCTGGTAATTTTATTTTACTATTTTACTCCATCATAATAAAAAAGACATTTTATTTGACTGTTTTTGTATTATTAATTATTATTATTATGTCTTTACCATAGTGAATGAATTTCTCTTTATTCAGTGCAGGAAATGTCAAGAAAAAAAAAAGAACTTCCCAACTCCAGTCTTTCCAGAGGAACTTACTAACTTAACTGTTTGACCTCTTTCAGACAACAGAAAGTAAAACCTGGCTCGCCTCCAGGAGGCAGAAACCATTTCTGGTAATTGTGACATGACATATTTCTTTTCGTAAACAAAGAACCCTTTTTTTTTTTTTTTTTTTTTTTTGGTCTACCTCATGCAGCAGCAAATACAAGCTAAGAGGGAAGGAAAAAAGCGAGAGCTGTACCTTTCTTCTGCAGTATTGCGCTCCCGCTGCGCTTCCCAATGCGGTTCTCTACGTAGCAGGTGTAATTGGCCAGATCTGCCTCCTCCACGGCGTCAAACGTCAGCGACACCTGCACTTCCTTCTCGCCTAAATGTTCCCTCAAGATCCTGCAAAGACAAAAACGGAGCACAGATTCAATTCCCATCGGAAACCTCTCCGCTTGAAGCTGCTGATGAGGCTGACCAGATCTGAGCCGCCTGCTGGGAACAAGGACTAGTTTACGTGGGACAATAAGTTTATAAAACCACCATATCACATGCCGAACATCAGGAACGTCGTAGAGGTACTGAATGGTGGAGAAAAGTGAAGGAAAAAATGTTCACCCACAAAGTTCTTAAGACTTTTCTGTTCAAAAAACATTCCAGAAGTCTGGCTCTTTCTCTATCGCAAACTGTAGTCTGACATTCCTGGTTTTCTTAGACAGCATCTGTTTCCTTGTTCACCTTCCATCAAAGGTGAACTTGTGGACTCTCTTTCTGATTGAACAAGAGTCTGATGAAGCCCTGTGACAATGTTTTAGTGTTTTGTAGTGTTTAAACCTTCAGGCTGATCCTGCTTGAACAGCCAGATCTTGGCGTTTTGTCAGCCGTTTTCAATGTCCTCTACTTTAGGAGGGATTTTTAAAGCAGTGCAACAATATAAAATGGAGGAAAACATGATGCATTGTTTTCTAATCCTTCCACAAAAAAGAATTTGAAAAGTTTCATTTATTTATTTATTTATTGAACATCGACTGTTGGCAAGAATTTTCAAGAACTCAAGGATATCCACATGTTCACTTTCCTCATTTCAGTCCCATAAAACATGGTATGATAGTAAGGGGAAAATAACTGGATGGAAGATAAATAAATAATACCATGAAGATCCCAATAATAAAGGCTACAAAAAAAAAAAAAATCACATGTGGCCTAAAACGTTTGCACAATACTCTAAGTAACTGTAAGCAAGGTGAGCATTGGAAACAAAGAGTCATTAAAGCTTTAACAGAATCATGAAAGTTAAATGCCACCTGAAGATAGAAAAGATCCACAATTTTAGTTTGTTTTTGGCGTGTTGGTATGAATTTCTTCCATTTTAACCAAGTATTTTGGTACCAAGCAGAATTTCTGAGGTAAAACTCCCAGAGCAGAATCCCAACTTGTTTTAAAAAACAAACAGTAATGCCACAGAAGTTTTTTTTCTCCCTCCTCAGTACAGTGTCTGCTGGTTAAAGTCGGAATATGAACCTGCCAGCTTCTGAGACACACATTCCTCAGACCCCATGGGAGTTGTTGCAAAGTGCAACCATGACAAGCACAGAGGCTTGTGTAGTATTTTTCATGTACTCCTTTTCATTATTCTCAATAAAAAAATACTTTATTTCTCACTTAAGAATTTAATTCCAGTGTCCCGAGGCTAAGAGGTCTGAGACACATTCAGTGGGAGTATTATAGCTATAGGCGAATGCTTCAGTTCAATTCAATTACAATTAGAAAACAGTTTGGGAAATAAACTCCCGGCCCTTTAAGTGTTCATGCCGTCTTCCATTGTCAGCAATGGAGGAGATCAAAAGTAGTTGAAGTAGGAGTTAAGATGAAAGTTACTGATCCATGCATCCAAACATGAAATGCATTAGTTGTGTTTCCATGGGCCGCGTAATTGTGCAATTGGAGATAAAAAAAATAAAATAAAATTTTAAAAAATAGCTTAACGGAAATATGCCAATTTTGAACATTTTAAATGGTTTTATTTCTCAAAACTGCAATGAAAACACTTTTTTTCTCACGTGATGAACAACCGGACGTTGCCACTGGCACAAAGCATGAAGAAGAAATCGACAGGAAGTAGCTGGAGGACAATGGCGCGGCATGTTTATTAATGACTTATCGTCGTGCGAACTAACTTATTCACGTGTGATTTTAATTGCGTTTCTTATTTGTGGAAACACAGCAATTGCGAAATTGTGTTTTTTCGACATTGCCGGGAACATCGACAAAGTTTTGCGCGCCTTTGTAATGGAAATCCAGCTAATCTCTCCAGCTAATCTCTCCAGCTAATCTCTCCAGACAGTTCGGTGTGTCTAAGCAGAGACACATCTAAAGGTTGCAGGACACCAAACCTCAAGGACTGGATTTGAAGAACCCTGATATAGAGGAATATTATTTAAACTGTCTGCACTAGCAGAGCCATTCTGTTGGTTACAATTATAGTAGAGTATTGTTATTTGAAGCCGAACCTGTACTGCATCCAAATGACTTTAAACTACCTCAATCTACCAGTGCATGTCTCCCTCAGTGACAAGACTCAGAGATTGCTCAACTCCTCCAGCTGAGTATTCCTAAACTCAAAAGTAGGTCCAGTAGATTATTATTACTATCACTTCACACCAGTATTAAAAACAAAAATTCTCACCAAATACAAACACTCCTTTTCCCTAACCGGGACTCTACCTGAGTCCAGAGGTACTGACATCTTGTGGCCGTTCCTTATAAAACTTCATCACCTGTCTTTCAAAAATGACCCGACTTCTAGTGCTTGTTCTGCCAACCAGTAAGCACTACAAGCCACTTCACCTGTGTTTTAGCATTCATTGAGTACATTAAAACTTTGTGAAGTTCAATACTTCCTAATCTCAACTACATCTAGGCTTAACTGTGCTGCTGTTCGTAAATGGACTCTCTAGGGTAGTTATCCTGAGTTTGAAAGTGTGGAGCTCACACTTTTCCATGACATTTTTTGTCTTTAATTGCCTACTTCAAAGCTATTAGGGGTACAGCCAGGCACCCGCAGTCAGTAGTGAGAGTTCTGTACATTTAAAAGGACAGTTTCACACACAATGGAGCGAGTCGAGTAAGGTTCACCTTCAAATTGGATCTCTGATCTTTTTGTTGGTGTAGATTCTCAATCCTCCATGACCTGACGATTCTAAGTGCTTAAATTAGAAGACAACCGGACAAGACGAAAAGTCCTGTTACCTTCTTTTTGACCATTTAAGATTTCTCCTTTTTTTATTTAGTGTTCCTTGAAACTGTATGAAGATAGTAAAAGCACTCATGTTTCTCAGTGTGTACTACATATTTTAAATTTACAAACATACATATTTCCATTTCAAATATGTGCAAAACCTTGTTGATAATCTGCTACTTTTGAAAAAACAGAATTTCACAATTGCAGTGTGTCAATTAAATAAGAAACAATTAAAATCACGTGAATAAGTTTGTTATTCACGTGATAAGTCTTTAAAAAACGCACTGCACCATCATCCTCTAACTACTTCCTGTCTTCTTCTTCATGGTTTGCACCAGTGGGAACACCGAGATCACGTGACTCGTCTGATGCAAAAAAAAATAATTTCTGTGCAGCTTAGTGAAATAAACCAATTTGATACAACCACACCAAACCACCTCATCATAGGATCAAAACATTTTATCAAAAAAGTTTTTTTTTCAAAAATTGCCACATTTCTATTAGGGGAATTCATTTTCTAAATTTCATAATTGTATGGTCAATGGAAACACAGCTAATGTAAATTGAAAATGTCCAAATTGGAAATAATTTAACACACATGCAGACAAATGAGTATTGGTATGCCTTTCTTTCAACTTACAGACGGTATGGTTGCCACCAGCGACCATCAGGTGGTGACATTAAGAGCTGCTAATGTGTCACAGCCAGCCGATGGAGATTGAGATACCAACTCAAAAGAAAAGGAAAGTGTCTTCTTGAGACAAAGAAGACGCCTTAAAGTTACATTAGTCACCACTCAGCAATTGACAAGGATTGATCAGGCTTGCATTGAGCCTTTAGATGTAGGGTTTACTCTTCTCTATACTCCCAACACTGGATCGCTTGGGCTTGTCTTTAGCTAACCCAGAAGATCAAAAGTTGAGCAGTGCCATTTTAAAATCAGTGCAGAAGAAGAAGGTGATCTAGTGAAGGGAAGATATCTTTGGGGGAATAAGTCCATGTTGGTTTTTTGTGCCCATTAAAAGCCAACAGACCAAGAAAAGACTGAATGGTTGGATCAAACTATTATCTATGATTCAGAATGTTCCAACCCCAAACATTAAAACAAAAAAAAGTTTCAATAACTAATCTAAAGTAGGTTAAAAACAACCAACTCCAGTACATTCTAAATTCTAGCTGGTTGAAACTTGTTGGGAATTTAGAAACAAAATTTCAGCTCAATGCCTGTGCTATCTCTCTTGAATGTTCTGTGGCCTAAAGCGACTTTTGATCAGGGGAAAATGAAGACAGGCCAAAAAAAAAAAAAAAGAGTTGGAAAGGAATAAAAAAACGTATGCAAGGGGGGAAAAATCAATCGATGCATTGAAATAAAGATATTATGAATTCATTGCACATGAAGGGACTCCGAACTACGAACGCTGAGTTGCAGAAATGGTAAGTAGCTGGACGGCCGAGCCGTGCCCTGTCGACAGCAGCTCAGAAACTGATGATACTGCTCATATTTGCTATGTTTACTGTGCTTTTAGCATATTTTGATCCCAAACATTTCAATTATTTACAAGACAAGTTGACTTTTCCCAAGGAAAGATGCATGCCTTCAGAAAAAGGTGGAGTGCAGAGAAAAACTCAAACCGCTGCCTTTCAGAGGAATGACTTAGTTATGCATCTCACAAACTGAGAAAAAGCAAACATAACCCAACCTCTAACATGTGCAATAATGAAGACTAAATCAGTGTTCTACACTTCATGGTTGTAATAATACAGCTAATCTTTGTACATTAGACAATTGTTGTTCATCGAATTGTTTCTCAGGAGAAATAGTTTCAATGTACTCTACGGGTACCACACATTCGTTTCCATGGCTGCATGGACACTATCAACAAACTCCTGTCAGAATCATGGGGGAGCTGAAAGCTGACAGATTAATATGCGTCACAGCGGGGCTCTGTCCGCCACGGTGCGATTGTTGGATCTGGAATGGCAGCGTGATCTGATCAGAGGCGGTCATAAAGCTGAAATGAAAGATACAGAAGTCATCTGGCAAACAGTGTTTTATTACCACGGGGAAGGATTAGTTTCACGTTCACCGGCTACCCTCAATATTTACATCTCTGTTTTCACAGAGACAAATATCATCAAAGGGCATTAGCTTAGCAGTCACAGACACCATCCTGAAGGCGGAGGGGCTCTTACGTCCAGCCTGAACCAAACTGAGATGGTGAAGTTAAAATTTTGTTTTTCTCAACCTCACAATAAAACAAAATTTACAAGCTCTGGATGTTCACTGAACGTTTATTTCACAAGAAATCAAACAGTCTATTTTACCAAACCATCTTAAGAATGTTTCATATATATGTAATGTTATCCAGTTTTGTACGATGGAGAGACTCAGAGGACAATGAGATTGTGTGTGCTTTTACACCTGGTAGTCTAGTAGATTTGGTTCGACGCGGTTTGAATGCCGTTCACAACGCATTCAAACCGCGCCAGAGTTCACCTCAACTGAACCAACACCTAGCTTTGTAGGCAGACTAGAGTTGTTTTTGGCCCACCTCAGAGTTCGAATCCGCATTCACACCTCCCCAAACGAACCAGACTATCTAGGCAAACGGACTGGAGTTTGATTAAAGTGGACTAAACAGACTGGTGTGAATGCAGCCTAAATTATCCACAGGTCCGTAACACAATGTGGAGTAAAATATTCCACAGAGGCTGAGCCTGTTAGACAGCAAAGCAGTTACTTTTAGGTCAAATACTCGTATTATTGTCCATTTAATCAAGTTTCTACTGGTGTTCCCAATCTGCCAAGCCTCAATACTAACCAACATATCAGGTGGAGAACCTCAGTCCACAAAACTTCAATGTTCATAGATTTGAGATTTTCATATTTTCTCCTCCAAACATAGTTATTGTAAATGTGATCAAACAGCTCAATATCAGTTTGGTCATGTGACTGTGATACTTGATGATGTCATGTCCATATGAGTAGCTGGAATTTTCACTCAAACCTGAAGGTGTGTATGGTGGAGGAGGGGCTTCCTTCTTGGTTGGTGCCCTCTGAGTCCAGGTTAATATTAGAATTGCTTCATGGGGGTTATAACTGAACCAGTGTGGATTGGAGAAAATCCACATTAGACTGTTTTTATTCTTTTTCTTGAGTTTTTTAAATAATATTTCCAAACTGTCAAGGGTTCCAAATTAATAGGACATCCATACCTACTAATACTTTGTTTACCTCTGCACTTAATGTTACAGTAAACAGTGATCCCCTGCATACACACCAGAGGACTGCCTGCTGATTTGGCAACTTTGGCTTCCACTGCATGCATCAATTAAATATTTTGAGGCTCGGCTCTGCAGCACTGCGGTACAGCAGTATTGACAGGTGGAGAAGCAGGATGAAGTGATGAGGTTCCTGCATCGTTTCTGGGTATGAGGTTTAAAGAGCCGAATGACAAAACAGAGTGTAGTGACACTTCCTGAATGGGCGGAGCACTGCTGTGGGAAGAGTCTATTATTAAAGTGTGCTGGTGACCGTCGGTCAAACGGAGCGACGTTTGGTGATCACCAAACGTTTGATCACCGTTTGGTGACGGCCTCGCCAAAGAACGCTCTCTGTGGGTGAACTTTTATGTTTTGACCTCCTCTGAGTCTGTCTGTACTTTCTGATCCCTTCAATAAGAGTTTAAACTTCTTAAACTTTTATAAAATAGATTTTCTCCCCCTAATTTCAAAGAGGTGACAATAGGAAAAAAAGTAGATGAATTATATGAGGTCAGTCTGGTCTGTTGTTCTGATTGAAGGTTTTGGTATTGATGACCTTCAAAGGATTAGAGAAACTGTTGTGTTTCATGGCAACTAGAAAACTCTCAACAGTTAAAAAGAGAGCAACATCCGACGCTCCAACTGAACGCTGCATATAGTGTTGAAAGATTACTTCTGTCTTCACAACACATGTTTTTTTTATATATATTGATAAATTTTAATATCAAGCAAGGATAACCAGAGTACAAAATGAATCTTTCAAATAAGGATTTCACTTTTAAAGGAGCAGTATTATGCAAAATCAAGTTTTAAAGCGTTACATCATGTTATAATGTTATTCCTTCATCAAAAACATTCCTGGAGTGCTGCCCTGACTCTTTCATGGATATTTTAAAAATCCGTTAATGACAACCATTAAACTGTAAAAAACACCTGCGTGGAATTAGCACCTCCTCCTTGGGGCTGCAGTTTCCAACCTTCTGCTTCACCTTTGACCCCACTCAGCTCCTTCAGACTAGCCAGCAGCAATTAGCAAACACCTGGTAGAACTGAGCATCAGCTGAGCTCATTATAGGAGCTACTTCTCAGTGAAACGCTGGTAAAAACCTTGTTAAAGGGTTAATAGAGGAGCCATGTTGTGATGACTTCCTGAAGGCAGAGCTTCAGAAAGAGCAGGAGCTTCTTAAAGAGACAGAGGCCCAATTTCAAGGCAAAGTCAAATTTCTTTGAAGTTATATTTGATATTTATAGTTTTTTTTATGGCAACTGAAGGAACATAGTTACTTGATTGGGCTATAAAATGTCTCTAAGTGGCTATAAAATACATAACACTGCCTCTTTAAAAAACAAATCTAACCAAGTGTGAGAAAAAAAAGCTAAACTAACCTGACAGTGTTTGAAAAAGTAATGACTTCCTAAGAGCTCTAGTGCTTATGGTCATATACTGATGGATATTCTTTGATGTTGTGCTTCTCACCTTTTGAACTCTGAGATGAATTCCTTCGGGTAAATCAATGAACGGTGAAATTCACTGAGGCGAGTGAGGCCTGCAGTGCTTTAGATTTGGTTCTATGTTCTCTGAGGACTTTCTGAAAGAAATGAGGTGGAGTAACTTTGGTGAGATGGCCACTCCTGGGAAGCTCTACAACTGGTCCATGTTTTCTCCATTTGCAGATGGCAAACGTAACTTTAGCTTGACGTTGTCCTAAAGCCTTGGCTTTGGGACAACTTTGTTTCTCATGTGTTTTTGAATTTCTGTTGGGAGATGATGTGTGGCGTTTTGAGATCTTTCATGATTCTTAAAGTCTGGCAGCAATCAGGCCACAGTATGGATAGTGACACTCTTTCCTATAAATATGGATAATAAATATGGATAATTCCTATAAATATGGATCATTTATAGTTTATAATTTATAATTTAAGCTAATAATTAGCTTAAATTATAAAGCTAATTTATAATTTAAGAGGATTCAAGAGGTTTGATTGCTTATTCCAAGTAGGACCAGGTTGATTTGGATATCTTTTAGCCCTAATCAATAAAATAGTATTTCACAAAATGTTTTAGTAAGTTTATCCCAAAGACTAGCACAAATGGACACCCTATTTTTACAGTGAGGAAGACGATGAAATGGCTTCTAAAGCTGCTGTTACACTTTCATACTGAGAAAACTAATGTGACTCAGATCTAAACATGAGGACATGAAGGGGATTCTGCTGAAAATCAAGTCCAGTGGTTGAGCTGTTTGCGTCGTTTCTGCTGCACTGCAGTTCTAAACAGCGCGAACGTATCAGAGTTTACAAAGTTCTACTGAAAGAAGGAAGTTTGTTACTTTTGAAAAAAGCCATTTTTTCCACCCATTATCCATAACTCTAGAACCGCAGAGCTCAAATGGGACTTAGCCTTACATTCATCTTTAAATGTTTAATGGATTATAGCAAATCTTACCCAGGCTTTGGGTTGGAGCCATGGTTTTCTCAACACTCTCTTTCCTCTTCCTCTTTTTCTTTTTTACAGAAAGTTGAAAAGAAACAACTTCAGACTTTGCACAAGAGTGAGTTAGCCTGGCCAAGGTCAGGTGTTTCAGGGGACACAGACATCCTCTCTTTTGTTAAACTCAGTGTGTGTGTGTGTGTGTGTGTAAGAGAGAGAGAGTGTGTGACATTGTAAATATTCCAGCGGTTACCATAGCGATCTGGCAGATTGTTCTAATGATGTTTGATGCCCTGCAGACACCCAGTCTTTTCCCAGTAGAGTCCGATGTAATTGGTCCCAACAGGGAAGAAAATGAATTCAATTAAACTTTATTATTAGGATTCATAATTTTTCAGGCGAGTTGACAAGGATCCTGTCGGAGAAAGCTTGGCGAGTCATAAATCACCAGAAAATTAGGTGCTGACGGTGTGAGCGGTGAAGATTCAGCAGAGTCATTGGGAAATTGGTCAAAAACACACACACACACCTGTGCGCTCTAAAGTTAAACCGCCTGGGTTTATCCTCCATCGTGTTGTCGTGGTAATGTGGTGAAATGTTCTGTGAACGCCGTTGTACTTACATGATTTCACTTTCTTTGATGTGTCCTGCCAGCTCCTCCACATACTTCTCTCCTTTCTTCCAGTAGATGATGGGTCTCCTGTTTTCTCCGCTGTAGCCGAAAAAGGCCTTGCAGTCCAGACTCAGGGGCATACCTGCACCATACAACACAGACCTGTCAGCAACCACCATTAAAAAAACACACACACACTTTTTGCATCTGAAATTTCTGACTGAATCGTGACTAGAACTCTGGCTGTAATTTGACAGAAACTTGACGATGGCAAGACTCTTCGCTGCAGGGAAAAGTAATGATTTACCCAGAAAATTCTCTAAATTCTTCACATAGAGTAGAGAAGTCAGAGATGGAGGACTACGTGTCCCATCTCCAAGAGAAAACTAAACAAAAACAACTTTATTTAACTGATACAGTTACTTAATTATAGGCTTTCAACTAGTCAGCTAGAAATCTTTGACAAAACCTCCCATCTTCCTGCACCCTGACATGCTTCAATCAGCATCTGTGATGTGGAAAGAATAAAAACAAATTCCTGTGAAGGTTTTTGTTTGAATAGATGCATCCAAAAATATTAAAGTTTTGTGCACAGTTGCACAGGAAACACAGCTACTGAAAACCACAGCATTGATGGTGCCATATTTACTTTTCCTTTTAAATTTGGTCAAAAGTTTCCCAAAAGTATCTTGGACCTGCACATACAAGCAGTTGGGATGCTACCGTTAAGCCATGCAATACCAATATCCCAAGAACTAAAAACTAATAATAATAATAATTCAAAGTAAAATACAATTACATTAATAATAATGCAAACATATGGTCACATCCCATACTTGTTCTCCTAACACAAATGCACACACAATCACGTAAGACCTTGAAATCCCCAACATGCTGTTATTACAGCTATCAGTGGTGATGATGAGGTATTAATGAGCATTCTAATGGACGCCACCTCGTTAGGCAGTCAATTAGCAGATAAGTATGATAGACCTCGGTATTATCATAATGACAGCTCTATCCGCACAGTCAAGAACCAAACCGCTGAGGCCGTCTGTTTGTGGCATTACATGCTACAAAAGAAGCACGTGAATCCAGAACTGCTTCAGACGTCCACTGTCATGACGTTTCAGGTCAGGTCAGGTTTGAGCTTTCTAAAACATCCATAAATTTGATTCAGAGCCTAAATTAAGATAAAAAGTTCAATGAAAAGATTGAAAAATGAACTTTATCTCCCATGAAGGCAATGATAAAACCTATTGTGCTTTCTTGAACAGGGTAGGGTAGGTATGGGCTACAGAAAACATCCTGATCAAAGTTTTTTGCACAACATCATTCTTAGACAATGAGATTTAAATCTGCTCTGTTCTGCCTATTTTGAGCTCCTTTCAGAATGATCCATTTTACTGTCTCATCTTGTCTCTTTAGATCCAAATAATCTGCTGCTGGCCACGCCCCCCAGCTCAATGTTTACAATTTCATGTGAAAATGGCTGAAAACAGGTGCACAATTACATAACTGAACATATTTGAAAAGCAGAAGTGGAGTCTCCTGCACAACCAACAACAATGCAGCATGTGATTTCTGGATAGTAAGTTGACAACAAAACACTTGTCTTTTCCAGCAGCCGTTATACAACACATACAGCGGTAAAGCCAGATGACCAAACATGCTAAAGCTCTGTTTGGGTTGGAAGGGTTTGCTTGAGGTTGCTAGGTAACGGTGCAGTGTCACTCAATAATTGTGAACTTTTTGAAACAGCTCATTTTCCAGTCACCAAAAAAGATGAACTTATTGCCAAGAAATGGCTGAGTGGTCTCCTTTCTTAAAGTTTTTAGAAGCGGATGAGACCCGAAGGGACAAATGAAAACAGCAAAAAATGAATTTTGGTCCAAGTTAAGAGCTTGAAAATGAAAATTCAATGAAAAGATAGAAAGAGGACTTCACCTTCCATGGAAGCACCAAGCTAATGTGATTAAAAAGTAAATAGTGCTCACCAACACAAAGGTGAGCACTGATGCCTAAATATTGCTGAGAAGTTGCTACAGGTTGACTTTTAACGTCTTTGTTTGGGCTAAACACAATCTGCGCATACCGCCTTAAAAACGTCAAGTTTTCAAATGTCATGCCGAAACAGCCATTAAAAAGATTTCCGCAGACGCCAAGCACGCACGGAGGGCCTGATATGGAAATGCCTGATGATTGCTTCAGGTGTGGTGACAATCCTTAACTTTGATTGATGGACCTGGGGGAGAGACGATGGGACACTTTGACGCACGTCAATCTGAAAATGCTAATTCTTAACTAAGAGAAGAAGTGGTCGTCAAATCTCTGCATGTGTACGCACGTGTGTGTGTGTGTGTGTGTGTGTGTGTGTGTGTGTGTGTGTGTGTGTGTGTGTGTGTGTGGTCTCTCTTGATGGTGACAAATATTTCCTCTCTGACCGAGGCGTGCAGCTTCCTGTTCCACGCACGCATAATTCAGAACTGGCCATAAAAAACAGCATTGGGGGGGAAATTGGTTTGGCTTGATTGCACGAGTGTTTTTGTGTGTAAGGACGTGTGTGAATGCGAGCGCTGCAGTAATTGATTAGCACCCTGAGGGTGTGTTTGTGTTCTCAGCATGTTATGGTGATTAAAATCATCAACTTTGTTTGCCTTCCTGTGGAATGAGGGTGTGTGCTGGTTGGTGCACACACACTGAGACTGCGTGTGTGTGTGTGTCCTGCAAATAGGCCACGTCAGGCTTCAGATTGTGTGTGTGTGTGTGTGTGTGTTTCATAAAGTCTCGTTTTATTTTTTCCTGTGTGTGGCAGCAGCAGCAGGGGTTCATACGCTGTTGAAAAAAAAAATGATTGCGTTGTTGTCACTACTTGAAAGTAAAGACCTTACACCAATGGCTGATGGGAATTTTCTCAATTAGGTTCATCGCCGTTTCACACTGCAGCCGAGTGTGATTACACCGAGACGGTGTGAATCACAAAGAAAGAAGTCTTACTCAATCTTGAGAGAGTTTCCAAACAACAACAAAAAAAATCAGGCGACTGTTGTGTCAAATCCAATCGTTTTTTCCCGTCTTCACTCCGACAGGCTTGTCTGTACTTGTTAGTGTAGCTTCTCGATACACCGGACGCGTAGATGCAGCAGAATACATGCATTAGTCCAGACTCTGGTTTGCCCTTGGCTCACTTTTAAGCGTTGCTACTGAAGCACGAGGAACAACGGGTTATCAGACGCTGACATCTATGTCTGTCTGCTTGTAAAAAGAAAGAAAACCTAACAAAAAAAAAACAAAAAAAAAACAAAACTAACAGTACTAATAGTAACAAAACTTGCAGTATTTCAAATACAAAAAAATGTATGTAACTTGTCAGTACATTGGGTGAACTACTTCAGCTCTTATTGCACTTTCTAAAAGGTGACAGAGTTTGGGGAACCAGCTAAAGACTGCAGTGGTTTTGTTTTTGACATCTGTCTGTATCAAGATGGACGGACCATGAGCCTCTTCTCTCTGGAAAGGCAAAACTCAGGTTTAAGACAAAGTTGCACCCGACTGAATGACACCTGTAACATTATTTCTGTGGTGATATCTTTTGGACAGATAAGTCTAAAATAATATTGTTTGTCCACAATGCACAGAACCATGACATGACAAGCTACAACCAACAGAGTAGGACAGAAGCAACTTACAGAAGAACAGGCATTGTTCCGTCATTAGGTTTACCATGAGCTGTACACCAAAGCTAAGGGAGACGCCATCTGTCAGGCAGCTGAAATTTGTTTTTTAAAGTTCTTAGAACAGCACAATTCATCCAAACATCACAGCAATTCACAAGACTCAACATGCTCCCAAGTGTCCAGATCTCAAGTTGGCTGAAACGATGTGGTGAGGTGTTAGGGAATGCTAACACCTCACCAGGGGTGAGCTTGCAGAAACAAACGCACCCAAAGATCAACGAACTAAAGCAACGCTGAAGGAAAGTTGGTCAACATTCCTTCACCGCTGTGTGAGAGACTGATAACACTGGATTACAAAAATATTTTTTGGGAGTTGTCTGTTTTGTCAACTGAATTAGGACTATTTTGCTCCGCTGAATTAAAAAATGATGTTCATTTATCTCCATCAGGTTTTTATTCTAATTTGATTTAGAGAAATTCGATCTTCTGACTAAACTGATGACATTTTTGTGATGTCAGTTCATTTCTGTTAATATTTCTCATCTCAAAAAAGGTTTTAGGAGAAAAAAAAGGTTTTCTATCAGAGTGTATTAATTAAATGTTACAAATTGGATTTGTGTAAACTGAATAATAAACACTGATAAGGGAAGGTTCATGTGAACTGAACATTACGTCATTAGGTTTTCCATGAACATTCCTGCCAGTTTTCCTTGTGTCATTGTAGAAAATGCTCCGGCTCTTCTCTGTCCTGATGGAGTCTCTCTTCCTGCTCCTCACTCATTGATCCAGAGGTGAGAATTCAGCTCATCAACATGACCCTAAAGCAGATGGAAAACCCCAGACAGTTTATCTGTTGTGTATTCGAATACATGAAAGTTTACTTACAAGCTGTTGTAACAAACTTTCGTTTGGAGTTCAGTTCAGTATAGTTTCGGTTCAGCATCTATTGCTTCATTTCACTTGATAATATCTACATAAAGTTTTAATACAGACATTCAGAACCACAGTATTTCATGCAGACACTTCCCAGATGTTTTGTTTGTGCCGGCTTTCAGGGTAATTCCTCAACTTATCTTCTGCAGAGTTTCTGCTAAGAACCCACAAATGTTGCGATTTGTCACCAAGGGATAAAATTCAAACCAGCCTCCTAGCAACAGCAGTTAATTTATATTCATGCGATTTGAATCTTGCCCGGATAAGATCCAAAAAATATGAAAAAAAAAATAAAAATAATCCTGAAGGAGCGGCTTCGTGATATATCAAGTGAAATGAAAAGTGAGAGAAGTGATATGGGATGGTTGTAAATTCATAAAAACGTGGAGCTGGTCGTCTCGGCTTGTCCCTTTGTAATTCTTGCAGCAGCTATTCGCATCATTAGTCTGTTTCACTTGTCAGTCTTCAGGGTTTTCCTGTTCTCTGGCTGCGTTTCACCGGAGTAGATTCTCTCTCATCTCTCCGTGTATTCCTGCCAGTTTTCCTTGTTGTGTCAGGACGTATTCTCTTTCCAATTACTTGCTGTCCACACCTCCTTTATCTTCTCTTTGGCACCTTGTTTTCCTTGGTCCCTCACTGATTTGCCAGGTTTTACCTGCAGACACGTCTGACTCTGAGAAATCTGTGAAGCACCTTGGTTCCTCACCGACAATGCAGTGCTGCGAAAAGGTATTTACCGCTCTATGAATTTCTTCTTCTTTTTTGTTGTTTTTTGTCACACTTATGTTTCATATCAACCAGTTTAAATAACACCATTCGTCCATCGTCTTTACTTGCCCATCCCCAGCCCTCATTGGCCAATAGGTTGGGTACGCCCTGAGCAAGTTGTCATAAGGAAACAAGCAACCACACACACACACACACACACACACACACACCCACACACACACACACACATACCTAAGGGATAATTTAGAATCCAGTTAACCTAAAGTTTTTGTTTAAACCGAAGTTTAACAAAAATGCCCAAAGGTTCTGTAAGTAACACGTATGAAATGTAAAAAATGACGCTAAATGAAAGCAACAGAACATGTTAACATTTAAATTCACTCTAAACAGAAACACTTTACTGTTAAGTAAAGAATCTGTAGATGGAAACCTACAGAACAGTCGGCCGTTCTTATCTGCCAGTTGTAATCCATCTCCTCCATTAAGCCTTGGCCCACTTAAGACCGAGACTGACGTTAAATAAAAATCACTCAATTGAACTGTTCGTTTTGCTGGGAAATAAAAAGGTGTCAGGGGAGGCGATGTGTTTCAGTAAAGATTGGTTAATTTTCAATTAGCTCACTGAATAATAATAAAAAGGAAAGCGCTCTGAAGGTGATTTAACCGTCGCCGTCGTCCTGCTCGCCTCAGCAGATGAAGCGGCGCTGGAGTGGCTGCTTTAAAGGCAGATAAAATAAAAGAACCGAGGAGAAAGCGCTCACTGAGAAACGAGCGGTCAGGCGGATAAATAAAGACGATAAATGTCAGCATGCTGAAACAGTGGCTAGCGCCACCTGGGGGATTTACAGAACAGAGCAACACGATATAATGTATAATCGTGACGTGAAAGAGCAACGACACCTGGCTTTCAATCAGTTTTGTGAGTTAAAAATTAGAAAAAGAGAAATCTTTATTTTTTAACCTCTCTTACTCTGATACCACACAATATTACGACAGCATATTGTGTGCAATTGTCGAAATAAAAAAAGGAGTAAATATGGAGATTAATTTAGGAAAAAACAAGAACATTTCTAAACTAAAAAATGGCAGTTTTTACTAGAAATGACTAGCCTACAAAAATGTCTTCCTAGATGTATAAAATTCTTATGTTAAGCTAAACTTACAAAGCTACAATATCCTTAGTTATCTCTACGTAATAAGATCATTTATGTTTTAGTAGAAAAGTACAATAAACCCATTTTATTTCGCAATGAGACATTTTTTTTTCTATTTTTACCAAACATAAAAGAATAAATGATAATTACTAACATTTTAATACCATCTGGATTAATAGAATATATGGGCTGTTGGGAAAAAAAATGTGGATTATTTTGATTGGATCCGTGTAGTAACCAATTCTCTATGATATATCAGATTACAATTTAATTATTGATTATTCCTGCATTTTTGTCAAAAATCTAAGGGTCCTTTTACATAAAGGAAATATTTCCAAAATGAACACAAGAAATGTAAATGTATTAAGGGGAAATCATGTGTCGTAGAATGAGATAAATGAGTGTCTCAGTCAGCACAGACCGGCTGGGGCCGCCACGTCCAACGGTGCGGTGTGCGTTGCTCTGGACCGACACAGAGAAACGGCTGCAGCTCTGTAGAAAGGTTCTGCTTCAGACGCTGGTCTACAAACCACTGCTGACTCTGCAGTCAGAATCAGAAATGGCCTCAATCTGAAGGACATGAGAGGTTAGAGTGGTGACAGAGATTCTGCCGCCACTGACAGGACAATCATTTCTTCTTAGACTAGAATAGCTGAGGTTGTGATTGCCATGCTATCCACTTTATAACCCTGAATCCACCAGACTCATGTTCAACAGCTGCTCCTCTCAATACAGCTTCATTCTGATTTGTTTTTTGTTTTTTTTTGTTCATAACTTTTCTTAGTTGAGGGCTGTTATCCCCTCCAGTTTTAGAAACCGTGCAGCAGGATGGAGTTTTGTTCTTACTTTTCTACTTTCAGAAAGTTATGTGTAACCGTGACAACATGCTTTTACAACAGAGTATAACTCCTCTACTGAGTTCCACCAGGTGTTTGCTAATTACTGCTGGCTAGTCTGAAGGAGCTGAGTGGAGACGTTATGAGGGAGGGCTGCTCTGTGAGGCAGAACCTCAGAAGCTTGGAAGCTGCAGCTCAGAGGTGCAGCTGCGCCTCGAAGGCGGGGCTAGGTCCACCCAGGCATTTTGCACAGCTGATTGGTTGCCACAGGAGACTGAAGGATTTATCAAACATGCATGAAAGAATCTAAGAAACTCTCCAGGTATGTTTTTGATCAGGGGATAACATTACAACATGATGTAAGGCTAAAAAATAAGTCAATTTTGCATAATACTGCTCCTTTAAGCTTTTGGGTTGTTTTTAGAAGCCATAGAAACTCAAATAGAAGAACAAAAATGTGTAAAATATAAATTAATAGGTCCTGTTTAAGGAGGTCACCAGCTCTCTAGATACAAGAAGTTTGGGGCAACCATGATATGTGGCTGAAGAAATCCATTCAGACTCAATCTGCTGCTGAACAAACAGGAATAAATCTGGATTCTATTTGCTGGAGAAAGACAAATATGTTAGTGTATAAAGATATAGATAGCTGCAGTGAAACCCTAGAAGTTAGGTGTTGGCACAATGGCTGAAGCAGCTGGGAACTTTGTTTGAAGGACGGTGGGGTGCATGTGGGTGCTGCCGTCTGGAGCGAATTCACAAATTAAAGATGACAGGTTTTCAAATTCGTGTTCCGTGGCTGCAGCGTTCTACTGAAGACCATCTCAAGATGCCACACGGAACCTTCTGGCTTTCCATAATTATAGCCACACTCGAGCAAGACATGCATAAGCACATTGTCTAATTCTGGCAGCGGCAGCATCATTCAGTGATGCTGACTTAACAAATGCACTGATCCTTTCCACTTACATCTTGCCTCTGTGCAGCAGAGCTAAAAACATTCTGCAAGATCTGCACATGGCCGGAAACACACCAGAACTTCTCTATGCCCACAGCGTGCATAAGTTTTAATGTATAGGTGCTTTTAGACTTTTGTTCTTTTAGATGATTAATTTACGAGGTCGGGGTTGCAGGAAATGGCAACTGTTTTAAAAAATTATTTTATTTGGATATATCATGCCAACAATTATACTTGGAACTGAATTTGGCAGCCGTCTCTGAGGCGCAAAGCCAAATCCAGAATATAAAGTTAATGACCAATAAGACAATTTTGGGTGTGTATGTACTATTTAATTTACTGTAATTAAAAAATACTTGAATTATCCCAATGGGGATGAAATGTTGTAACTCAAATCATCCAAGTGTCGTCAAAGAGGGCAGCAAGGATCTCCAGTAGCAGTCAGTCATGCAATAAATCTATAAAAGCCTCTGCTGAAGATTGTTGCTGTTTGACAGTTGGATAGATGCCATATTAATAGTAATAATAATACATTTTATTTGTATAGTGCTTTTATTTGCAAAGGACTATACAAATAATAAGTAAATGACACTTTAAATGCAGTATGTACCTTTTATATAAAAAATATTCACAGCTTGAGGTCAAAAACAACCAATCAGAGCCGGGAGGAGGGTCTTAGGAATGTCAGTCAACCTGTGAATGCACTGCTAAATGTGCTAATGGCGAAGAAACAACTCAACGTTACAGCAACGCTGTTTATCCGCTGTCACTGGTTACAACGCTAACTAATGCTAGCTTCTAATGCTAGCTTTCACAACAGCTTTTGTTGATGGGAAAAAGCTTTATAGTAGAGAGAAAGCGGGAGAAAAAGGTTGGGGGAGAGCAGCACACACATGGGCATAATTAACAGCACTAAGATCCGCCTTAGGAACATGTCCTGGATAACTATCAGATGCTAGCAAGCACTGCTCATCCACCTCATTTGCTTTTGCCACTCTAAATCTCTGTCTGGTTAGAAAACCGGGCAGAGAAACGTTCGAATGCGGGAAATCTTTAAGATGGAAGAGATTATTTGAACTTCCTCCTTCTCTCTGCTTCAACCTCCTTTTCAACTCCTCTGGAATTTGGGGTCATAGTTTAGGTATTATTTGAGCTTTTGAGATGCTAATCAGTAAAAACAACACCTTGTTTTCCCAACTGTACATCACATGAACTGTCCAAAAGTTATAAAGCAAAAGCAAAAATCCTTCCAGCTGCACAGCTTCTAAAACCAGACAGAAAAACTGTCCAAGAAACCAAAGAATCAAATCAGAAAAACGATGAACAAAAGTCTACAAAAAAGAGAGAACAAACCAAAGCTAACGTAGCAGCGCTACTCCAACATGCTGCCGCCGCTCTATAATCTTTCGCTTTGATTTGAGTGGCTGTATAAAAGCAAAAAGCATGTGTTCTGCTTTGTAAACACAGTGTTTCTGTTGAGACTAATCTAATTCTCACACTTTACACGCAGAGAACGAGCGAACTAAGAAACCCGAAACACACAGGCCGTCCATCTGCTCGTCAATCCACTTCCTGTTCGTCTGTTAGCTGCTCCACGCTCGTACGCTAACGTTTTCATCAGAACGGATCTACCGTAGCCCATCTGTTCCCTTACAAGCACATACACACCGACAAACCTTTAGGTGATTCTGAGAGTGAGGGTGTGTGTGTGTGTGTGTGCGTGTGTGTGTGTGTGTAGATGGACCAGGTATGGCGGGGTTGGGGGGGAGGAAAGAGAGCGGTTGTCTTGGTAACAGCTGAGTTTTGGGTCCTGGGCTCTGAGGGTACACAGCTGCAAATGGCTACACAGATGGTGCCACACACACACACACACACACACACACACACACATGTAGAGACACATACTAATGCCATGCAGATTTCCAGGACATTCGTAACAAATCCACGTGTGAGTGAGTGGGCTGCTCAGCTGTAACCTGGGAGGCTGCAGTCTGTAACGGCATCCTGGCTCTAATAAACTATCACACTTCTTGTTTTCTACTCGTTCTATTTTTAGGAAAGGTGCGTACGTGTCTCCTCTGCTCTTCCGAACCCCCGTTTTCAGCGCTTGCTTGATGTAAATAACCGCTGAGGTTAATGATGTTGAGTGTGGAGGCTAATTATGTGCGTTCTCTTCTCTTCCTTGAGTTCTACTTTCTTTCTTTAAGTTGAGACAGAAACTCTCCGTTGGCGGCGCGCTGCCGACGTGAAGCCAGTTTCACCCACAAGGTGTTTTGATTAACTCAATGTTTTAGAGCGCCTGGCGAAATAACTCACACCTATAAATCATTTAGGTTTCGTCACATTGCATCCACAAATTGAAATTATTGGGTTTTCAAATGATATGTATCGTCAAAACGGCTGATGATCTGTGCCTCGCCTCTGACTCTGCTGCGTCACAATCTCAATGATGCTATGGTTTCCACAGCAAAATTAAGAATATTTTACATCCTGTGAGAGCTTGGTCCTTGAAACACGAGACTACATCCATTCAGAACCGGCTACTGATTTGATTAGTAATAGGCAACTGAGCAACCGACTCTGGCAAATGAGGAAGAGACAAGTCACTTTGTTAGCTTTAAAGAGGCTGGACATCCAATGGATTGCCTACTTCCTCTGCTGGTCATTAGCTAATGTTAGCATAGCATAGGCTGGTAAGAAGAACGCCTAGACTGGAAAGTGTCAGATTTGATTCATTGAAATGTTTTCTTTTGACAGAGTTTACTTTAAACCAAAGTGAAACCAACCATCTGACTAAAGGAGAGCTGAATACAAACACAACACACTTTTCAAATTTTGAGAACTGTTTTTCTAATTACTGACTGGAGTCGGCCTGTTTCAATCAGTGCTAATGAATTATACTTAGATTTGAGGTTATAAAGTGATGAAATGTGAAAACGTTTACGGGACATGAAGGATTTTGCCAGTCAAAACGACGTCTTTGAAGATCCAGTCCCAAATGAGACCTGAGTGTCAGCTCTTCAGCAGATTCTTTTATTCACCAGATCACAAGTGAATCTCTTGATTACTTTGTAAAACTCAAAATCAAAACTCACCAACTTAAGGAAACTTTTGCACATTTTTTTAAACCTTTGAAATCCAGAGTTAATGTGTTTATGACGATGTGAGGACTTCGACGAGCCACTGTTCGGATTCAATATAATTTGACATTACAATCACACCGGAGGGACGGAATATTAGCAGCTAAAAATGAGCCACAGCATCACTCTTGGAAATGCGATGAAATTTCCTGTCTAACAGGAAATGAAGCTGCCACAAAGCTGGAAAGAGTCATATTTGATTAGCCTGAATAAACTAAATATTTTTCTCTCCCTCTATCTCACTTCATCAGTTTCCCTCCTCTCCCTCCTCCTCCTCTTCTTCTTGTTTCTCTTTAGAGAATTGGAGGTGATTCCCACAGATAGAACTCTCTGGAGGAAAGTAATAAAGGAAAATCCATCCTCCATCTTCATCCGTGTTTGTCCACTTTCTGACAGCTCTAATTAACTAAGTCCTTTATGCATGTGCAAGTGACATTTGATTGGCTGGGGGCCTGGCCTTGTTAGGAACTGTTTTAAATTAACAGATGAAATTAGATAGGAGATTACAGCAGATATGTTTGACAAGGTTAATTAAATGACCAGTCATGAGGGGGGGAGCAGATCCTAATAAGATAGATCTTCCATTAATAAGGTTGCTCTCTGCAGTCCCAGTTTTCCAAGGAAGCGTTTGGAGAATTATGCCATTGGTACTTTAATTTTAACTTGCTAATTTGATTACTCTGAACATGCGAGAGCATCTCTGGGACTTCATTAGTTTTAGTATTACCAATTTAACAATGTTTGCAGATGGAGCACATCTGCTAGGAAACAGGGCATATCTATGGCAATGGAGGTAATGGGGGAATGAGGGGGGCGTTTCACCAGAGCATGACTTCAGGATTTTGTCCCTTTTGGAGCCTGGTATGCCAGAGTGGCATTAAACAAAACAGAATGTAAATTATAGTGTGAACGTTGTTTTGCTATTCGACAAATTTTGTCTCCAAAAGTGTGTGTCTAATAACTAAATAACCGTCAGACTACAATAGCCGTGTTTCCTTTGACCGTATAATTGCGCAAATTGGAATTATTAAGATAAATTTGCTTAATTGAAACACATCAATTCTGAAAAAAAGAGCTCACGTTTTTCGATAAAAAGTTTCTGCACTAAGATGAGGTAGTTTTTCGACTGTATTGAAATTAGTGTATTTTGCAAAACTGCAATGGAAAAACTTTTTTCCCATTTCACATCAACATCCCCAAAATGTGTTCAGCTGCTGCCTTGTGACCGACTGCTTCACTATGCATATCAACACAACCAAATCTGAGCAGACCACTCATTTACTGACAGACCAATGTATTAATGACACCACCAGGTGGCAGTAATGCAGAGAGTTGGGTGCGAAGGAAAACGTCTCAGACAAAGGAGTTCCTTTAAAAAGGAAAGGCTAAGGTTTGAAGCCTTTTCTTCAATCCTTACAACTTTGTAACAAAGTTCTTTGTTACAAAGAACTTTCTTTGTAACAACGAATAAAACCAAGTTTCAGCAAAAAACAACGTCAAGTAACATTAGCGTAAGCAGGTACATTGGTACTTAAAGTACCAGGTTTTTAAGAGAATAATACAATCCAACTATCGAAGACAAACTGATGTTTTTATCAGCAATATAAGTTAAGATTAAGTCATTTTTACTAAGAATGAAACAAAATAAGTTCATTTCATTTTACTCCCATCTCCTTTAACTGCAAACCACGACAAACATGTAAAGAGAGGAATTCAGCCATAAAGAGACAGAGATGCTAGAGCATATTCGAAGGCAGAGGTGAGTCTGCTGAATAATAGTGGAGTTCCAGCATTAAAAATGAGAGAGCATAAAAAGGCTGACACGCTGTGCTTATTGACTAAAATAGAGCTTCCAGGTGGCTTTCTGTTGGTTTGTGATTAGAAACAAACATTTGCCCATTTCACATCATGGTCGGATCCATTACGAGTACAAATGGCTTCTATTTACCGTTCTCTGCAACAGCCACTATTATTTATCTATATTCATTTATTTTCTTTTACCTTATGAGACATATTTGACCTTTTTTTTAATATCTAGCTATAGAATATCTGTACACACTTTTCTATGGTCAATACTTTTTTTTCCTTTGAACATTTCATTCAAACTGTGTGTGTGTGTGTGTGTGTGTGTGTGTGTGTGTGTGTGTGTGTGTGTGTGTGTGTGTGTGTGTGTGTGTTTTTTACCCATTTTCAGTCAGGTTCCAACATTATTTTGTAAACAACAGATGGATCAAGGACTGCTGCTGAAAGTTCAATATTGCATTTTTTAGAGCTTGAATCAGTACTTTCTCATCTAAAGAACAGCTTTACTTGGGATGCACAACTCTGGTAAGAATACATCATGCTACGATTAAACCACACGGCTTTTATTGTCATCAAAAATCCATTCAGTCATTTAGACTCCACGTGAATTGCATTTAAACTTTTGACAGGAATTTAGGAGGGTTGCTCTAGAAACTTAATGCTACCTCATGTTCCTACTATTCTCCTACCGGTTCTGTTGTGTGTTTCAGGTTACTGCCATGTGGGGACAACTGTGCCCACGTTTTAGCTGTACAGTTTTTGGAGTGGAAGTGGAAGGTACCACCATACTTGCCAATTGGTACCCTACTGCTTTCCATGATTTTGAACGCCTCATCTTGACTTCTCCAAACATTCTTGTCACTGGGGCAAAAGACTTAATTTTTGTCTCATTTGAAAACAAGCATTCTCGCCTGTGTGGCCCGTTGGCCATTTTAAGAGACCATAGAGGTCAGAGGTTGTGGCACATGTACTTTGTTTTCTGTTAGCTGTTTTTCATTGTGGGCATTGACTTTGGAGTTTCAGCAGTATGCAGTTCATGGCCTGGTATTTTTGGTAGGTTTGTGGACATCCTGACTACAGTGAACCTCTTTCACTTGAGGCTGATGGTTGGGGTCAGATGAATGATGTTTGGACACCACTGGGTTATAACGGAAGACAATGTTCCCTGACTCATAAAGAAATAGCTCTGAAATGGTAAAACCAACAAACTAAATGAGATCCATCAATCCTAAAAAAGGTCAAACCTAAGATATATGTTGTATATTGAGAAGCAGCATTCAGCTTCTATGCACCAAAAATCTGTAACAAACTTCAAGAAAACTGCAAAACAGCTGAAGCCCTGAGTTGCTTTAAATCAAGGCTAAAACCCAACCTGCCTTTGATTATGGAACATTGATCAACATATTTGATATGATTTTGAAGACGGCATTTGACAGAATGCAACGTTTATTGCTTGTTTCACAATTGGTGACTGTGTGGTGTTTTTCTGATGTAAAGCACTTTGAACCGCTGTCAACAGAATCCATTTAGATGATCGATGAGAACTTGATCGCGGCTTTTTGTAATTTTGGTCAGGTACGTTCAGGACTGATTTAAATTACAATGGAGTCCAGATGTTAAAGTTTCTGTTCACAGTGACTTCTTGTTTAAAAACAAAAAGTTTTTCATGGGACGCTTTTATTCCACAATCACACTTCCCTTCCATTGATTTACATACATTTCCTTGAGGTATCCTCAAAGACTTCTTTGTTTGAACATGTTCAATCATTGATAAGGCAACTTAATCTGTTTCATTCAGACCTGTGAGGTTCTGAACACTTCGCCCTTAGGGTGTTCTCTTATTATACCTTATGTGAAAACTCTCTATTGTGATACAGAACAAGCAATACTACATTCGGGCTGAGATTTCCCATGATGGCCCAGAGCTATCATGTTGAAGCAACTGTTTTCATGTATAAAGAGGTGTTGATTCTCTGCCCAGACAGACAGAACTCATGCATCATCACTCTCGGATTACAAGCTGGAATGAAACACCAGGCAGTTTTAGTTTGACATTTTGCTCAATTTTCTCTCGGTCATTACTAAAGAGGCAAATTCTGCAACAGCACACAATGATGTTACCAGACTACTGATGCATGAATGTTGAAAAAAATGAAGGCTTTTCCATCCATCATCTCCAGCAGTCACTGGAGCAAAAAGGCAGAGGAAGGGGTATAAATTATTTTCAACATGCATTTTTTTTGTTATATTGTAAAATAAAAAAAAATAAAAAAAGAAAACTTTTTAAGACATGACAGCTGTTGTGTCATTTCCTGTAAGAAATAAACTTTTTGTCTTATTGGAGATCATTTTACATCCAAATCTGCCAGAGTTTATAAATAACTTTCGGATTAATTACAAATGTCACACTGTTCTTAAAGTCAGAGGATGCTACTTACAGGAAAGTAAATCTTACCTAGATACAAATAAAACACTTGCTAAATATTATAAACATATGTGCTCTGATCAGTGTCCAGTTATACACTGATTATGTTAATTTTGTTGCAAAGCATGAGGTTGTTATTAAAAAGAAGAACTTGTTCTTGACTCACCAGCGTAAAAAAAGGTTAAATAAAATAAACAAGTGTTTCTTCCACATGTTTGCACTGCAATTTATGTCAAGCATCTTCCTTTAAAGAACAACGAGCCAGAATCAACTCTGTTAACAAAATGAAACCTGGAGATGTAGGTTATGCTAACTTAGACCAAAACACCACAGCACAGGGAAAAATAACGCAGAAAAACAGTTAAAGAACAACTCAAAACCACTTGAATTTGTCGCTCTCTGCTGTACACAGGGAGTCGTTGCCATAGCAACTGGCTGACAACTCCACTAGTGTACCAAGAATCAAGACCAATAATCAAGTAAACATTTTTCAAACTAACAGAGCATTCAGTCTGTTACAGTTTTATGTTTTCATATTTGATGTTTATTTTGTGATATTAATAAGTGATCGTCTGAAGTGATTGATTATCTAATTTAAACACCTACTCTACTGATGATCTGTCAGAAAGTTGATGTGTAGGTTGTCTTTTCTTTTTTAACATGAACCAAATCACACCAAATTCCACAGCACATCTACATGTTCAAGTTTTTAAAGTCACGTTAGCATAACTGACCTACTTCCCTCCCCATTTCTTTAATTCTGTTAGGATCTGTGTAGTTTTTCTGTTAGTCCAGTTTCCCCTGTGAATCTGTCTTCCCTGTTGATTGCTCCCAGCTGTATCCCGTTCCCTGATTACCTTCCCTGTGTATTTAACCCCACCTGTTGTCTTTGTCTGTGTCGGATCCTCGTCGTGTGTGATGTCGTCAGTCTGTTCCCTGTGCCGTCTCTGTTGGACTTTTCATTAAAATTAATTATTTTCATCATCATCCTGGCTTACCTGCGTCTCACCTCACCTCACCCAAACCGGAATCATGACAGTAGGATCCGACCAAACAGAAGGTGAGAGACGCATGATGCGGGATCGACGGTGGGACCCCTGGCGGGTGTTTGGAGCGGTCTCCCTGGACGAGTTTTGTGAAGGGGCGTTTGTACACCTGAGACCGTTCTGGGGATCGCAGCTGGCGATCCGCCCGCCGGAGGAGGGACCCCGTTGTCACCGCAGCCCTGAGCCGCCGGAGGTCCCGGCCCCTGGGTCACGCCGTCACCGCAGCCCTGAGCCGCCGGAGGTCCCGGCCCCTGGGTCACGCCGTCACCGCAGCCCTGAGCCGCCGGAGGTCCCGGCCCCTGGGTCACGCCGTCACCGCAGCCCTGAGCCGCCGGAGGTCCCGGCCCCTGGGTCACGCCGTCACCGAAGCCCTGAGCCGCCGGAGGTCCCGGCCCCTGGGTCACGCCGTCACCGCCGCCCTGAGCCGCCGGAGGTCCCGGCCCCTGGGTCACGCCGTCACCGCCGCCCTGAGCCGCCGGAGGTCCCGGCCCCTGGGTCACGCCGTCAACGCCGCCCTGAGCCGCCGGAGGTCCCGGCCCCTGGGCGAAACTCCCACTGCCTGCAGCTGCCTCCGGTCCCCGCACCGAGGCATCGTCTGTTCCCGCAGCCTCCACAGCGTCAGTCCCCGCTGCCTCCGGTCCCCGCACCGAGGCAGCGTTTGCTCCCCCCGACCCCAGAGTTTCCCGAGTTCGCTGAGCCCGCTCCAGAGCTCCCCGAGTCCGCTGCCGGCGCGCAGCCGCCCGCTCCCCCGCCTCCAGAGTCTGCTCCCCCCCGAGTTTCCAGAGTCTGCTCCCCCCCGAGTTTCCAGAGTCTGCTCCCCCCCGAGTTTCCAGAGTCTGCTCCCCCCCGAGTTTCCAGAGTCTGCTCCCCCCGAGTTTCCAGAGTCTGCTCCCCCCGAGTTTCCAGAGTCTGCTCCCCCCGAGTTTCCAGAGTCTGCTCCCCCCGAGTTTCCAGAGTCTGCTCCCCCCGAGTTTCCAGCCGGCCTTCCTGCCGGCCTGCCGGACCCGTCTCCGGGACTCCGTTTCCTGCGCCGGCGACGCCCGCCGGACCCGTCTCCGGGACTCCGTTTCCTGCGCCGGCGACGCCCGCCGGACCCGTCTCCGGGACTCCGTTTCCTGCGCCGGCGACGCCCGCCGGACCCGTCTCCGGGACTCCGTTTCCTGCGCCGGCGACGCCCGCCGGACCTCTTTCGAGGGGTCTGCCTCCTGGGTCTCCGCCCACCCTGATGGGTTGTTTTTTGTTGTTGTTGTTGTTGTTTTCTGTTGGGCATCTGGTAGCTGCCCTTGAGGGGGGGGTACTGTTAGGATCTGTGTAGTTTTTCTGTTAGTCCAGTTTCCCCTGTGAATCTGTCTTCCCTGTTGATTGCTCCCAGCTGTATCCCGTTCCCTGATTACCTTCCCTGTGTATTTAACCCCACCTGTTGTCTTTGTCTGTGTCGGATCCTCGTCGTGTGTGATGTCGTCAGTCTGTTCCCTGTGCCGTCTCTGTTGGACTTTTCATTAAAATTAATTATTTTCATCATCATCCTGGCCTACCTGCGTCTCACCTCACCTCACCCAAACCGGAATCATGACAAATTCAAACTTTTTCTGACCTTGTTATCTGGTTGTTGTGGTGTTGGCAATTAGTAGCAAAGCACTGCATCCCTTTTGCTTTTATATATCACAAATATATTTAAGATTTGGCCTGTTATTTTAACTTGACAGCTAACACCAATAGCAGTGTTTTGCAAGGAGCTGGAGGACAGGATCATGCTTGTGTGACGTCACGTTGCAAGGTGTCTGTATGCTTGCTAAACAATTTAGAATTTAAACAAAGGCCCAACCCGATGGCTAAAAGCAAAAGTAGTCTAAGCAGAAACAGTACATTTCCCACCGGGTTAAGAGGCAGTGAGCTGAAAAAAGGAACAATAATCTGAAGTAGGGGTTAAAAAAAGGAGTAAATCCACAGGAGGTTAGGAGTGTTAATAGTTTCAGTCTCTGTGGTTCTACCGTGTGTGTGTTTGGGGGAGGTTTTATGACAGAACTGGGTAGTAGGTGATGGCTGACTGACAGCTCTTACCGGAGGCTTCCAAAACATCCAGGAGTGTTCCACTTATCTGGCTTAAAGATGACGGTTAGCAGAAAAAAAAAAAAAGACGACTTGCATGGGAAATTAAATTTGGTCCCTGAACTGTCTGAGTCATCTGAGGTTTAACCAGCTGTAGGCCACAATATGACTACACAACTCTAATGTGTCCAGGCTTGAAGCGATAAAATTAAAGCGTCTCCAGAGGAGAAGATCGACTGTAAAGAAAGCTTGTGTAATGGTTTTAAGGACTATTTTTTTTGTGAGTAAACAAAACCCTCAAAACATTTACTTTGATTGTAACTTTAGCCTCTTATTCCACACCAAATTTCCACCGATCAATAATAACACATAATACATGAGGGTCGTTTTAATTGTGCTGCACAACTGAATAAATTTAGACCTAATAATGCCTCTTGGTCATTCGGGGATGGTGCATCTTTGAGATAAAACGTTGACTTCTAAGGCTTGAATTAGGCTTTTCACCAACACACTTCATTGGCTCTTTGCAGTCTAATTCATTTGAAACCAGATATTTACATACACCAAACAAAACAGCTTACACTTTATTTTTTCTCTCTGTCTGAAGTTAAATTAGACAAAACTTATTTTGTTTTAGGTCGTTCAAAATGACTATTTGATGAATATAGGAAAACTTGGCAAGAACACTTTTAGAAGTTGAAATACATTTGGTCAGTATTAGGGATAACTGTCTTTGGGTAAATGGGCTGAACTTACATAGTGCTTGTTCCAATCATTTTGATCACTCAAAGCGCTTTAACCTAGAGTCACATTCACCCATTTATACACCGATCTGTAGGCAATTTAGGGTTCATTCAAAGAAAGTTACAAAGAAAATCTGTACAAAATGTTTTCTATAGGTTTTCTAACAATTCTCAAACAAAAATCATTTTTGTAATCCTGACCTAAAACAAGAGAGGTTAGGTCTGATTTAACTTTGGACAGTGTGTGTCTTTCCTTTATGTAAATGTTCATCTGCACATAAACAGGTGACTGCATCCGACCAATATTACACGTAATATTACACAATATTACAATATTATATTACACGTGTTTACACCCTGAGTTGAAACTTTATATGAGCCACCTTGTACTGGAATAACACCTGCACGTCTTTCAGCTTTAACTTTTCCCCAACTTTGCATTGAAGGCTCTGCTTAATCTCTGTTTTCAGCTCCAGACTTTGACTATTTTCGTCACGATGCTTGTGATTTACCTTCCATTCCGTCTGTAAAGTTCACTTAAGCTGAAACTGTTTCTTCACAATTTGTTTTATTCATTACTGTGACTACCGCTGCTTTTCAAAGTTGTGCAGAGCATGGTTGTGCATGTCCATCAGCTCTTGTGAGCTTTTTCAGAATTAGTAGTTGAGCTTTATCTGCTGTCGGAGGCAGGAAGCGTTTGAAAACATCAAACACCTAAAAGTGAGATAAAAACTATCAGCCCTTGTTATGCCTTTTAGGATTTCTCTTCTCTGCCTTGAGCTTCCACAGCTGCTAAAAGCATGAAAATGTCAGGTAATAGTAAGAGTCTCCTGTTGTATGTTGGCACAAGTGTGCAAACTGAATCCATTCACTGATTTGCTCACTGTAACGAATCTACACACGTATGAATGCATGCCAACATTGAGGACAGGTGTTTAAACATTTTTTTTTGGCAGCAACAAATAAATCTAAATATACATTATGGGTAAACTCATTTGATTGCCTGCGAAGCATATTTGTGGGTAAATAAGATATAATATTGGAAATTACTGTTCACTCTCAAAACTCTTTACAGGGGTCAAATTTTCACAGCACCATACCAAGACGACAACAAATGGGTCAAATTTAATTTCAGTTAAAGAAATACACACACACGCACACACACACACACACACACACACACACACACACACACACACACACACACACACACACTTGTCTTATTTCAAGAGGAAAATGAACTACTGTTTAGACAATGATGGAGATAGAAATGGTTAAGTTCCTAACAGGAGCTGTGTTTCCAATCACCATGAAATTGCGCAAATTGAAATTACAAAAATAAATTTGCTTAATGGAAACATGCAGATTTTGATAAAAAAGTTTTCATCAAAATGAATTGGTTATTCAGCTGTGTCCAAATAGATGTATTTTGCAAAATTGCAAAGGAAAGACTTTTTTTCGCATCACACGAGTCACATGATCGACAGCCGGATGTTACTACTGGTGGAAACAAAATGACGACAGGAAGTAGTAGGAGGATGTTGGTTTGCTCCATCAGAGCTCTCACAGTATCTCACAGTTAAAATGTCGTGTGTCGTTCAAACGTATTGAATCCAGAGCTCACTGACTACAATTTCCCCAAAAAGCCACATACATAGCCGCTCCCTATTAGGAGGGGCTTGTCGCTCCGACGCCCGAGTAAGACCATAAATAATTTCTATAATTAAGCTTCACACATAGAAAGAAAATAATGACTAGGAGTTAAACTTTCCTTTGTTAAATTACAAAGCGTGGAGAAAAAAACCCAAGATGATAAGTATCTGAAGGACCTAAATGTCAAAAGTTGATCAGACTCATTGTCGAGTTTTCATGTAAAATTTAAAATATCAGGAAATCAGTTGGTGACTGTAATCCTGTGATTTTTTTCATGTCTTCAGCCCTGATCAGCAATCAGTTTGTCTTCTTCTGAACCACAAACGCACAACACTAAGAACTACCAAGCTGCGCAGGTAGGAACCAACACTCTTTAGTGTGGAAGTTGGTTTGGAAGGTAAACGACGCAAAGTTAACAACTTTCAGTATCACTAAAGTGAAGACAAGGAAAAGCAGTAAAAGGTACTAAGAGGAAAAAACATTTATCATCATGTACTTAGAAATTTCCAAGGTTATTCCGACTTCGAGAGAGAAAGACTTTTAGCAGGTAATAGCAAGGCTTCAAATTTCCAACATTACCACTTTAAGCCTTTAATCCCTGTCATGGAAGGTGCTGGATAAGGAAATATTTGGAGTCTTCAGGTGTGTCAAGGTGAGGCTCTTTAAGTGGTATAAGTGTTTTAAAAAATGTCAGCTATGCTAACAATGCTATTTAATATGTTTTACAGCAGCCACTCTAAGTAGAAAGGTTTGCCTTTTATTCATATTTTGGTATGTTATATTTTCAAAGCAAAATCTGAATTAGCTAAAAATCATTATCAGAAGCTAAAATCTTTTTATAAACTGGAGATTGGAAATGAGCCAAAAAATTCTGACCTGGGAATTTCTGCTTAAAATGACAATTTAAAACTGAATAAATGTTGAAAGAACTAGAAAAAAATAATACAAAATTAGCTAAAAATATATATATATATATAAAAACAAAATACATGAACTTCTTCAATGATCAATATGTTGTATTTGCTGTCACCTTCAGTATTATGAATGATTTAAAGCTAAACGGGCCGATGAATGAATTTGGCTTTGCTGGAGCAGAAATAACCGGAAACCGAGTTGAAAAGACCAAACAGTAGCTGTTTCTGAAAAAAAAGAGATAAAAGTAACATCTCCAATTAGATCCATGGGAAAGACATCACTGGAGCATTGGATACTCTGCTCAAAAGGGTAAATTTAACAATTGCGGTGTTTGTGCTTTGAAAGAAAATGAAAGAAAAAGAGCCAAAGAGCAGATCTTTTTCAGGTGAATGGGAGGGAATTGTTGGACGTGATCAGACTGAGCCGTCTGTCGAGTGTTACTGAGTCCATCCCGCTCTCAGTCCAGATCAGAAAGCACAATTTACAGTTTATCTGTGCGTAACTAAGCAAACCTGCGAGCCTGAAAGCCCACTTCTTCCGATCCGGGTTGCTCTCGCCGCGGTTAGTTCTGCCTGTAAGAACACAGTCGAACAGCTGTTTCTCTAACTGCCTCGCTTTCATCGCATGCATCTCGTTTCTCCTACCAAATCAAGCCTTTCTCCATCGGTGTCGCAAACAAAAGCTGATTACCATTATTTATGAGTTCCACGGATAATAAATTAATTGAATTTCATGAATTTCATAGTACTTTGAGCACAGAAATTGTCACTCTTTTCTCCGCAATTACATTTTTAACCCCTTTGAAGCTAATTTTCTCCTCCCTCACACCTTTGACTGTTCCCCTGTTTTGAGTGGTTTGTCTATCAAAAAACAGACATGAAAGCATAAAGAGACATGTAGCTAGTGGAGTGAAGATGTACGTTTCTGAGTTAGCATGCTAACTAATGTGTAGCCATCTTGTATTTGATACATGTTATTTTGCATCTTGTGTGGATCTATGTGGCCTATAGTTTAGTACTCACAGCTCCCACAATGTTTATTTGAACCCCAGGTAAAAAAAATAAATCAATCGGTTGTTGCATCAAATTTATCAACCCCATGTTCTAACTAAGTTATATATTTTTTCTACAGACATGATGCAGCATGATGTCATGCATGTAAAGTCCCCCCCCAAAGTTTTAATAAAACAAACATTAAAGGAGAGGGTAGTAGGTTAGCTATGCTAGCTTGACTTTGACAACTTTAACGTGTACATATGCTGCAGAATTTGGTGTGTTTCAGTTCAGTTCAGTTAAAAAAAAATTAAGGGGACCTGCACACCAACTCTACCAGATCACTAGAGCAGGTGTTTGAATTAACTAATCTACCTGAGTGATTGCTTAATATTTGCATTTACAATCATAAAATAAACATGAAGCCTCAAAACATAAAACTGTAATGTACTGAATGTTCTGTTCTTTGTGTGGGAAATGTCTGCGTGAGTTTTAGTGTTGCATCCTGATGCAGTAGTGGCATTGTTGTCAATCAATTGCTATGACAACGGCTCTATGTGAAGCGTAGCCAACACAGAGGGCTAAAAAATAGGAAAAATTGTACAAGTGGTTTTTAGTTGTTCTTAATCTAAGTTAAAAAAGTTACGTGGAACCACTTGGCATTACTGAATATCTGTTTTTGAGTGCGTTATTTTTCCCTTCGCTGTGACGCACTGCATTAGATTAACATCTATATCTCCAGTTTCAATTTAACTAACTGCTCTACCGCGGCAGCACGGCTATGGATGACAAGTAAAACAATCGTCTTTTTGCCCTCCACCGTTGTGCATATGTGCCAAATTTCCAGATGTAAACAATAACATGCAATGCGTCTACAATCCTTTAGTGTGCTGCTCGCTACACAGTTGCACACTTAATAATCTGACAATCTTAATCACAGAAATGTGGGACTTTCATACGTTTTGTTCGTTATATTTTTTCTACTTTTCTCCTGCTAACTTAGATAAAACATCATAATTTTAATGCTGACCATCTAACAGTTTATCATAACTACATTTGCATTTGATTTCTCATTAAATTTTGTATTTCTTTAAGACATTGCTTCCCAATTTGTTCCCTTTTTAACTCTTAATTGGACAAAGAAAAATAAATTCTCCACTTAATGTTTTTGCTTTAGATCCAATGATACCATGGAGGCACTGCACTGCATTGTTCTGCTCTGAATTACCCAGCATACAGTAGGATGACTAACTTGCAAACGCCATCCCACTTCCTCTAATGTACGAAACGCTAAAATATAAAGACCTCTCGATCATTTTCCCCTGGCCTTCTCCCACCCGATGTTCTCCACCTCCCTGTGGCTGTCTGCAACGGCACAATGATGTACACAACTATTTTAAAACATGGAAATGATGAGCACAAAGAGAAAGGCAAAGATATAAAAGGAAGCAGACAGTGAGATAGAGGCAGACGCCTTGCAGAGACAGTCAGATAAATACGATGGGAGATGAGAAAGACCAAAAAAACCAGAGACAAGGGAAAAAGGGGAAAAAAAACACTTCTTATCTCACTCTGCCTTTCACAGCCACCCCCACGTTAGCATCTAATATGTCTCAGTATGTGAAACTATCTGTAAGCATGACTTGTATGATTTAAACATTGCCTTTGAGAAAATCTGTATATTAGTGGTCACTGGAGACACAGTGTCATTTTAGTGAGCAGGGGAAAAAATGCAGTATTTGACAAAATCCTCATATTGTCTGAATCCCCAATGTTTCACCGTGTATATGGGTTACTATACTCTGATCCCCTCCTGAATGACAGAGCTTCTCACCCCATCTCTACGGGACAGAAACCCAACAGAGGAATCTCGTTTTGACCTCTTGTACCCGCCGTCTCGTTCTTTCAGTTGCTACTCGGATCTCCTGACCATATTGAGGTTAGGAAATAGATCAAGATGTAATAGAGCTTTGTCTTTAAGCTCAATCTTCTCTTCAAGACAGACTTGCACGGCACCAGCCAGCGTCACTGTACAGGTTGGTGTGGCATCACTGCACACCAAGCTACCCATCAATGTCCTGCTCCTCATCTGTAAAGAAGACTCTGAAAACTTAGCCAGATCTTGCTTTTCAGGATCTGGCTATCTTTTTGGATATGAGTTCTTAAGTTGAGTGATCATCAGTCACCTGCTTTACACTGATTAAATTAAGCTGCATGCTAAATGACCAAGACATAAACTCACCAATACATACAACTGAGAAATACAAGATGGAACTTTAAATGGCCATTCAGACTAAACTTGTGCAGGAAATAGTATTTGGAAGACACACAAAGGTGTCATATGTGGTGGTTGAGAGGTGGTGAGGAGAGACCCAGAGACCCAGGTTGTGAGGAAGATGATGATGAGTTTAATGATGAAGGCTCAAAAACAGTCCAACACAGGCGGCACAGCAGAGAGATTAGCACACAGCTAAATACCGGTAGCAACTGATGAAAGACTGAACATGGAGAAGCTAACCAGGACTTAAACAGTTCTACTGGAGAGCCGACACAGACTGACAGTCTGGGACAGCTCAGTCTGGGCTTTTTCCTGTTGACTTGGATTCTACCGGTAGAATTTGTACCGAACAGCAAAGAGAAGAAGTTCTGAACAATGACGTTGAGTTTCTGCACCGTTTTAGAATGGTAGTCTGCCTGTAGTTGTAGCAAAGGCAGTGGAGGAAGTGAACGGTGCCATTCAATGTGTGCAAATATTAACATGAACAGCCATTTTATTCAGATGAGCACTTCTTTCTTCACAGTGGAGGATGGTTATTTACAGTGCAGACAATTTCTGGTAAGCTTCACAGCGTCAAGCTTGCGTGTTACGTACGTCACAGACAAACGTTAGTGATCAGGTACAGTTTCAAATTTTAATCTTACCCAAGATTGAAATTTCAGCAGAGTCCACGCCTCCAGAAAGCCATCGTTTCTCAATAGCTGAGAGTCCAGACGCTCTGCATGAAGTGTGAAGCGTAGAACCAGGAGCTGGTATTTTCCAGGCTAACCTTTAGGGATGTTTCTTTTCAATCTGAGGAATTTTCTCATCTGTAAGGTTTCTGCAGTTCCACCATCAGTTGCAACATTGAGGTGGAATACCAAAAAGCACAAGGGCAAGAATCTAAAAGTGGGAAACATTTTGTGCTCGACAGGAAGGAGAAAATATAGACGATGTGAATGTTTGGCTTGAATAATTAGCTGTGCCTCTGAATTCATGTGTAACATTTAGAAACCGACAGCATTCGTGAGAAAAATGACACGAAGTAAATGTTGAACCTTAAAAAGTCGTAGTGACCCTGTGATAAATGGTGGCAAACATTTTAGATCACCAATCATTACATGAACGCTGTCTAATTTACTAAGCTGTAATGCAATTTCTCATGCTTTGGTTTAGGTGCTTTCTTCCATCTACTTTCGCCTTGGTGGTCTAACATTCCCATTAGTTTTCCCTCATTCATCAGTTCGCTTCATCTGCTCCATTCTGCCGACTCACACCAAGAAAAATAATGGAAACTCATTGTTTGGTAATTACTCGATTAAATATGCCAGTGAACTCTCTGAAAATATCTTAATTTATTACTCCAAATCGCCTCGGATGTATTCAACACTGGAGAATAAAACTTAGAATGTGTCAAATGTTCATTTGAAAAATAGGGAGAATTATTAGACAGCACAAAGTTTCTGATAACTCTTTTTGATACTGTGAGCTTTATGCCCAAGAGACAAAAGCTTCAGTGGCATCTTCTAATAAAAAAGGACGAGTATTGTAAGACTATGTTTGGTGTTTAGAGAAAAAGTCAAATGAGCAACAACAAAAACGTACAAATAATCCAACTAGTTCATTTATATCCCAACATCAACCTACTTTAAATGCTTCACAAGTCTAAAATTCAGCTTGAAAAGCTGCTCATTATTTTTCCATATTAAACTGTAGTTTCAAAGCTGCTGATGCTCCATCATAAAGATCCAGATTCTCTTCAAATATTGATAGAAACCAAAGATCACATCCCTGCTGCTTTAGTATTTTGGCTTTTTTAGAGCATCAACAAAAATAAAGAAATAGAAATACCAGAATACACCATGTTTCCATCGAATTGTCTTGCGAATTATTGTTTGTCATTTTGAAATTTGCCGTCAAAAAAATTCAGCGTATTTCCCCCCCAATCCTTTTCAGATTAAAATAAAGACACGTTCAATTGTCATTTGGTTTGGTTAACATTCATCAAGCTGAACAGATCACACATCAAGCAGATGAACACATGTAACTTTTTCTCTGTTGTGACAAAAATCACTGACTGTTGCCGTAGCAACTACATATAAACAGCCACAGTAAACGATCGCACTTCCATCTCCGGTTTTGCACGTCAACTCTTTTTCAGAAAACTGAAAGTTACTTCAAAGAAGGCAACAGCTTTTTTGTAAAAATGAGCAAGTTTTTGTTTTTATCATTTTCATCAACCTTTTCTAAAGCGATGCTTCAAAATACGCATAAGAAACCTTGATTGAAATACAGTTAATCTGTAAACATTTCCAGCTCTGTTCATGTATCTGCTGTGAATGAAAACAGATTTGAGCTCACTTTGCTGCTGGGCCTCTGTAGGGAGACCCTGAGTTCTGCTAATGCAGTTAAAAGTAAGGGAACAAAGAGTACACTGTGAAAGTAAAGGTGGAAATGAAGATATGAATTATTACCCAACATCCACCAACCACATTCTGTCCTCAGTGGGAAACATAACAACTTCATTCTGCTCAACTGTTTACTTTTGAACAGAATGTCATGGAACGTCACCAACATTAGATGAAATTAATCATCCGTTGGACCCAATTTGATATTCAGTCAAAGTCAGACTAGTCAGCAGCATTTAGAAAACATCTGGATGAACTAATTATAGGAGCTACTTCTCAGAGCAACGCTGGTAAAAACGTTGTTAAAGGGTTAATAGAGGAGCCATGTTGTGATGACTTACTGCCCCTTTAATAAATCTGCAACAATCTCAAACATTTGTGTGGAGAATTTTTGAGGAGGAACATTAAACTAATACAATTTGGAATAAGGCTGTGACATAAAACGTGGAAAAAGTGGAGCGCTTTGAACACTTTCCAAACGGACTCAGACGTTAAATCAGCGTCTAACTCTTTGTTCTCTCTTCATCGACGTTGTTTTCCTCACATTTATAAACAAACAAAACAGATGCATTTACATCCAGTTGTTCCAGAAAAGTGCAGGAAGCACAAAGATTAAACGCTTTCGCTCCAACAAACGAGCTTTCAGAACGTAGACGAGCAACCCCACCTTGTCTGGAGACGAAGAACGAAGGACGAAAAGAAGAGACAAAGTGAGAGATGAAAGACGAAAAGAGAAGACATAAAGCAGAGAGGAAATGTGTGTGTGTGTGTGTGTGTGTGTGGGACGGAGGGGGCAAAGAAAATGAGTAACACCACTGCGGCTGCTGATGTGAATCCTCCTCAGGTTAAAACAAGACAATAATTAAAAATGTACCGCGGGGTCACAGTGTGACTGCCGGAATGTGTGCAACCGAGTGTGTCTGGTATGCAGCCTTTATTGCTTTCAGGAGAGTGTGTGTGTGTTTTGTGGGGTTGATATTGCAGCGGCCATTAAAAGGTGTCCCTGCTGCAGTCGGTGTACAGAGGCCTCAGGGTCTGTTTGTTACTACATCACACACACACACACACACACACACGCATTCACACGCACACACACACATCAGAACATTTCTGCCTACGGTGTTAACATTGTCAGAGAGACCGCTGAACAGCAGGGCAAACCCATGCATGCACGCACTTGTGCCGACACAAACACACACACACACACGCATGCACACGCACGCACGCGCACACACACACGCGCACGCACACAGCTGGTGAGGAAGGCAGCCAACTGGGCTCACTGCAGAACACAACACACACTGTTTGGCACACAAGCAAATCTGAATTAGATCTTTTTCTGTGTTTATTTCCAGTCCATCATTTCCTTCCAAGGATTTTCAGGGAAACGACGTCCTGAGATGGAAAAGTCGGAAGATCTTCTTTTGGCCTCTTGCCAGATTTGGAAAAGTTTGAAACCAGACCGGTCAGAAGCCATTGCTTTTCGCCGGCAGACTGAGACGAAAGGAGTAAAAAAAAGCGCGGTGGGACGGCGAAAGCGTATAGAGTGCGTGCCGACAAGGAGTGGGAGGGCCAGCCGAGCGTTCAGAGACCCACTGTCCTTCATTTAACTCAGCCAAGATGCTGAAATCCCTGCCAGCTGTTCTCCAGCCAAACCTGACCTCTGACCCCACACCCTCAGGCCTCCGCAGACCCAGCCGATGACTGCTCAGGGCTTTGGAAGGCGGCTCCTCACCAAAACCGCACAGCAACACCAGCTCCAGGTTATGTGCTCACAGAGGCTAATGCTAACAGCTAACAACAGAAATGAGCAACCGCTTACATTGGGTTTGCTAGTCAGCAAAGTTGCAATATGTCACTTATATTGAAATAAACATTTTTTTAACCATATTTGTTGAAACCATCAGTATGTTGTGACAGCATGGTATGAGACAAATTTGTGAAAAAAACAACAAAAAACAAAAATAAAGTTCCTCTGCCTTCTTCCAGTGCTAAACCGCAGAGCCAGGAGGCGGGGCTTAGCGCCATCAATCATGGAGATGTGTGCACCACTGAGGAGACCCTGTGTGAGCGTTAATACTAGTTAGCATAGCACACATGACAGTGGATAAATGGTTTACCTGTAACAGAGAGTTGTTTCTCTGCCACTAGCACACTTAGCAGCGTGTTCACGAGGTTGCAGTTTCTGATTAATCAACGAGGATGGCGCTGTATCGACATGGCAGAATCCAAAATAACGCCAAAGTCTGAGGATTCGTTTAACAAAAGAAACTAAAAAACTCCAAGGTGTCGCCTTATTTCAGTTATTTGACTGTCAGGACGAATAATTAAGATTTCTGTTTTATCGCAGTCACTGATGACAACTTTCAGTATTCAGAAGGTCTGAAGGAAAAATACAGCTGAATGTCATCAGCAGAGAAACAATGAGAGACATGTGAAAACGGACTTATTATTTACCATACCATACCAACTTTATTTATAAAGGACTTTAAAACAACCACAGCTGATACAAATTGCTGCACATTAAAACACAACATAACAATTAAAAATAAATAAATACATAAATAAAAACTCTTACGGTTTAAAAACAAGCAATTTAAAACTAGATCCCACTGGAGTTGAAAGCCAAGTAAAACAGATGGGTTTTAAGACGAGCTTTAAAAGTGGACAGTGAAGGGGCCTCTCTGACCTGCAAAGGAAAGTCGTTCCATAACTTAGGACCCATGACAGAGAAGGCCCTGTCCCCTCTGAGCTTCCTTCTGGATCTCAGTACCTCCAAGAGCAGCTGATCTGCTGACCTGAGACACCGATAGGGCATGTAGGGGTGAAGAAGCTCAGAGAGGTTCTTCACCCCTACTTATGTTTGTTTAAAAACAAACATAAGAATTTTAAAATGAATCCTAAAATATACAGGCAGCCAGCGAAGTGAGGCCAGGACAGGGGTCACATGCTCCCTCTTTCAAGTTCCTGTCAAAAGTCGTGCAGCACATTCTGAACCAGCTGCAGACGTGAGAGCAGCGACTGACCGACTCCCAGATAAAGTGAGTTACAGTAATCCAGTCGAGTCGAAATAAAAGTGTGGATCACTGTTTCAAAATGCTGCCTGGAAAGAAAAGATTTCACCGACGCCAATCGCCTTAAATGGTAAAAACTGGTCTTAACCACGGCTCTGATTTGGCTGTCCAATTTGAAATCACTGTCCACCTTAAAACCAAGATTAGTAATAACAGGTTTAAAGTAAACCTCCAAGGGTCCCAGGTCAACAGAGGAGGACTCACAGGAGCCACTGGGTCCAAACACCATCACCTCTGTTTTCTTTTCATTAAAATTTAAAAAGTTCAAGGCCAACCAAGCTTTAATATCACCTAGAAATGCCAGATGTTTGATGGAAATGACATCCTTCTGCTTCAGCGGCAAAGAAATCTGGCAATCATCAGCATAACAATGAAATGAAATCCCATGTTTCCTGAGGATAGAACCCAGAGGCAGTAAATACAGAGAGAAAAGCAGTGGGCCCAGAATTGAGCCCTGTGGGGCACCATATGGCATTGAAGCAGCAGATGATTCAGAGTCTCTAATATTCACAGAAAATGTCCTGTCCTCCAGGTAAGACCGGAACCATTTAAGAACATTGCCACCAATACCTGCAATATGCTGTAATCGCGATATTAAAATGTCGTGGTCTACTGTATCAAAGGCAGCAGTTAGGTCAAGTAAAATCAGAACATGATTACCAGAATCACATGTAAGAAGGATGTCATTAAAAACTCTTATTAAAGCAGATTCTGTGCTATGAAGAGTTTTAAAATCTGAGTGAAAAACCTCCAGAATGCCATTGTCATCTAAAACCTGTTTCAGCTGACAGTACACAATTTTTTCTAAAACCTTAGAAAGAAAAGGCAGCTTGGAAATGGGCCAATAATTAGCCAGAACAGTTTGATCAAGACCAGGTTTTTTAAGCAGTGGCTGCACTACTGCATGTTTAAAACTAGCAGGGACCACACGTGAGGACAGGCTGCTATTTATAATTGCACGAACAGGCTGCCCTATGCTGGATAAAATATTTTTAAAAAGTTGTGGAGGGTCAGGATCACGGGGGGAACCTGATGGTTTAATGTGGCCAACCACGTCCTCTAAAAGTGAGACAGTCACTGGTTCAAACTGACTGAAAGCAGCAGAGCAAGGGACCGAAACAGAGGGGTCAGAGTCAGGAGCTGTGATAAGAGCCCTGGTAAAACCAACCTTTTCAATAAAGAAACACAGAAAATTATCACACATGTCAGGAGAAGCTTCCAAACAGGCATTCTGTTAAATAAAACACGTGGGTTATGGCTGTTTGAGAAAATGATATTTGTCAAATATTCCCTTTTGGCCAAGAGGGACAAAATGAAGAAGAGACGAGGTCCGAATACTGAGCCCTGAGGTACCTACCGCACATAGCAGGTGGAGCCAAGACCAAACCTCTACACTCATCTAGAATGGATGGATATTTATGCAGTCACTAGAAATCAACATTATTTTGTAGAAATCCGTTTTCTGATTGATGTTAAAGATATTTTTTTTGTAATTTGTTGTCAATAAAAGCTTTTATTGATCCATGATTTATTGATCTAGGGGAAAACCATCGAAAAGGGTTGAATACATTTCATAATCACAGTGACCCTGATCCCCTCAGTATCACACCTTAGCTATAGTTCACTATGATCTCTGGAGATTAATTCCACCTATATTTCAAACCAACAAAATACATCCATATAAACAGTTTCACACGCCGTCCTGATTGTTGTTTTCGTCCAAGCCCCGGCTGACCCGACTTGCCTCTTCACATTTCTTCCACTAAATCACCTTGAGACTTCTGCCACCCCCTTCCTTCATGACCTCATTATTAGAAGCTCCTGGAAAAGCTGATGTAGTCACATACAGCACTTAGAAATATTTCAGCCCGACGCTCCGCTCAGTTCGTAAAGGGCACAGTTATTATTGCAGCATCATGACACGGTACTACTCCCTCTTTTTATGAACCGCTGATAAATCAATTGTTAAGTTATAATTTTGCACCAAAGATTTTCTTCCAAAACTGAAGGCGGCACAAAGTGAAAAGGTTCCTCCTTACCGGGCGTGATTTCTATCACAGTGTCTTGTCTCTCTGGAGGGAAAAGGACTTTGGGAGGTTGAGTCGTCTGCAGCGCTGCAAGAGACCAACAGGACAGGTGATTAATACGAGTGTGCAACAGTTTCAGGCTAATGGGGTTTCAATATTCAAATTTTATGAAAATAACATTCTTCTTTACATATTTATTAAACCTTTAGCCACATAAAAACCCATCAAGATCAAGACTTTGTTCACAAGGGGTGATCTGGCCAAGAAAGGCAACAACACACACCTTGACAGACAAGACAAGTAGAAAGGAATAACATTTAATGTATTTCTGATGTCTATTTTAGTTATAAATATGACAGTAAAGTGAAGAATTGTGACAAAAATACAATGATAATAATCATAAAACAGACTAGGACTGGCATGATACATTTTGCTGGACGATAAACTGTCCCAGACATTATTGCGATAAACAATAATATTGTTGTTTCGAGACCATTTCAAGTCACATAATGGTAATGGAATAATAACGCAAGAAAAATTCTCAAGACTCAAAACAATGTAAATTGGCAAGAAATTTGACACAAAACATAAATGATACAATTACCCACTCCTAATTAAAATACCTTTAAGTTCGTAGGTTGTTGCATGAAAAAATGTGAAAAGGTTCAAAAAATATATAACACTTTTGCAAGACACTTGATGTTTAAGAATGAGAGATGAACTTTTTTAATCAGCTGGTGCGTAGCTGACGTATGGTGATGATAAATGTAGAGGCAGAAATGGGCTGCGTTGTGTTTTAGGTTCAGCCTTTTTTTACTCGACACTTTTGAATTTACAGACAGCTGGCAGGAAGCAGCTTTGTCAGGTGCTGGAGTATTTACTGAGAGATTCAATATTTAACCCAAGGACATTCTGACATGTCGGATAGGATCAACCCGACAAGCAGAAATATATCTATAGAAAGGAAATAACTATGTTTAATAGAAATATCTGAATTCGTGGCCGTGGGAAGCAACGAGATGCAGCAGTTTGCACCCACAACAAGCCAAATAATTGTTGCTCAAATGTAGGATTCTGTTGTTTTTGTCTTAATATGATAACAGTTAGGTTTTTATGTCAGAGTAGAGAGTTCTCTCTCTCTCGCTTCTTAAACGTTGACTTTCAGTTAAACTTCAGTTTCCCGTTTTTGGATGAAACACCCTTTATGAGACTTTTATGATGTGACAGGAAGGCACACGGAGGATTGCATTATTCTTCTTTTCCTTTCCATCCTCTTCCCAGGTACCCCTCTCCATCTCTCTATCTTTCCATCGCTCTATCTCCCTGACAAGATTGATGGTTTCATTTGCATTCTGAAAGTTACGCCGTGCCCTTTTAAGATTAATGAGACAACCCTTCACCTATAGCCCCCCCCTGTCCCAGCACTCCACCTACCGCCATGTTCTCCTTGCTTTGTCACCATTTCCTCATCGCTTTTGTTCCACGTACCCAGTGCATTGAAACAGAACTTAAAATAAATAAATAAATAAATAAATACTACGTATTTTGATGACATATTGTAACATCAAATTCAACATGCCTTAAAATGTAAGTGTCTTAGTTGTAGTCTTTGGTTTACTTTGCATTCTTTTTATTTGCGCTTTTACAAAGTAACATGATTGTTACTCAAAAAATGTTCATGTTGGATAATATGTCTAGGTTGGAACGTGAATACTTTTTAAAGTTACACATTATATATATATCCTCCTGACTACCAGTAGTTCATTTTTGTCCTCTGTAGAGGACATTTCTAAACTTGAATATCTCCCACCCCCTGCATTCTACTGAATTAATTCCTTTTGGTATCTGGAGAGGACATTTAGGGCTTTTCAATGATACCACATGTGAAGGGGTGGGACTTTTGTACGTACCTTTTTCTAATTCATAAAAATGGCGTTCATCAATAATAACACATTTTATGGGAAGAGACAAAGTAAGTGCATAAAACCTTTTACTACCTTTCAAAGACTGGGATTTAAAAAAAAAAAAAGGTGATTGGACAATATTTTTTTTCCTGGTAGTCAGGAGGATATATATATATATATATATATATATATATATATATATATATATATATATAAAGCAAATGCAAGAGTTTGGGACTTTTTGTTAACCCATACTACCATCTGAATATGAGAAGGTGGGCAGCAAACACATGATATTGACAAGATAGGTTTTCACTTCTGGCTGCCAGCATCATAAAAACGGCTGTAATTTTTACTGGAGTTAAAAATTACAGCCTGCTGCTGGTTTGATTTTACATCCATGCTTGCATGTGAGTGGCTAGACTGTCAGTGTTATAAAGGTTCACCAAGATCTGAAGTAAACAGTTTTAGGAAGATAACTCAATTGCAGTAAAAGTTTTGTGAGTTTGTTCACGACTGAATACTTCGTACGATGATTGGACAAGCTGCTGTTGCTGTGCTCAACTTTTGCAACAAGATTTATTGACATCATCGTGTTAATTTGAAAAGACCAACCGGCAAAAAGAGGTTTTTCAGGTAAAATAATCAGCTGTAAATGGGACATCGACCAACTTTAAGCCCATGAAGAGCGCTAACAAAATAAAATGGAGGAAAATAAGAGACTGATTGATCACGGGGCTGCTGTTTACCGTCAATGCAAGTACGATATAGATACTGTGAAAGAACGGTAAACTTCTGGCGTCTATAGCTGCCAGTAGTTTTTTTTTTTTTTTTTTTTTTTTTGTTTACCGTTCTTTCAGAAAAACGGTAAAAACAAAAAAGGAAAAAAAAATCTGGCATCTGTAGATACCAGTATTTTACTGGAAATGTACCTTTTCAATCCTGTTGGAAAAACCAATTGGAAAAAACATGGGCAGCCTTCACAGAGGCGGTCTGTGTGGAGTTTCCATGTTCTCCCCGTGTTTGCGTGGGTTTTCTCTGGGTGCTCCGGTTTCCCCCCACATCTCCCAAAACATGTCAGTCAGGTCAGTTGGTCACTGTAAATTGCCCCAAAAGAGTTTGAGAAACTCCAAACATATTATTTTGAGTTTATTTGTTAAACTTGTAAAATGAGTTGAATTAGCCGTTAGCCCTTTTCCCTTCACTGTTTCAGTGGAAGACGGCACAACAACACTCAGCTCAATTTTTATAGCAACGTATTGATTTAAGAATTAAAGTTTCTTCTTTTAATAGTAATGATTTCTGTTTATTTTCACTGTACTTGTGCTTTTATGGTTTGTCCTTTAGTTTACCTTTTCTACTCAATTCTCATATTAAATTGCACTGAATTGTAGCTTGTTATACTGTTTAAATCTGCATTTCAAAAAACATTAGCAAAAGGACCAAGCAGGTTTTTTAGGGCGGCTGTGGCTCTGAGGGTAGAGTGGTCGTCTTGTGACCAGAAGGTCCAGGGAGCAATTTAACATGAAAACTGTGTAGAAAAGGGAAAAAATAAGAACAATCCATGAACGTATGAAAACAGAGAACTTAATCAGAAATCATTTCCATTACAGGAGGAAATCGATTCTTAGATGAATACTTTGTGTTGTTGAACTTATGTGTCTGCTTGTAAAAAAAAGAGGAAAAAAAATAACTGAAATAATTCAGTTTTTTTATTAAACCAGCTTAAAAAAAGCTGGTTAAAGCTGTTTAGGATGTTACCGGTAGGTTTTGTTTGTCAACCTGGGTTTAATTCCCAGTCCTGGAGAATCTGCTGCATGTCACTCCCTTCTCTCTCCCCCCAATTTCCTTTTCAACCACCGAACTGCCTAAAAGACTTTATTAGAACCTAAAAAACTTTTTAAAAAAAACAACAACTAAAAAGTACATTTCCCTTCACAAGTGGACCAGAAGTCAGAATATGCTCACCACCATATTGTGCTTGTTTCCTCATGTTAAAAAACAACTTTCTTCCACTCTTTCATTTTCTTTCTTTCTTGGTTACTATATATACACACATACACACACATACACATCCCCCCCATGGGCTGCCACCTTATCATGGTAGGGGGGGTTTGAGCATCCCACTGATCCTGGGAGTTATGCTGTCGGAGCTTCATGCCTCTGGTAAGGCCACCCGATGCAGACGGGTCCTAGGTGAGGAACCAGACCATGTGCAGCCCAAAGATCCCTTATGATGAATACGACCACACTCTAAGAAATAATCATGTACATTTACAGTCAAATACTGGCAGCTATAGACGCCAGACGTTTACTGTAAATGCACAGTAGCTGTACCGTAATTAATCCTGACGGTTAATGGCGATGCGTTGACATGGCAGAATCCAAAATAATACCAGTGTTTCTGTGACTTGGTCAAGGTGTCGCCTCATTTCAGTTATTTGACTGTAACGAAGGATAATTAAGATTTCCATTTTGTCGCAGTCACCGACGACAACTTTCGATATTCAGAAGATCTGAAGGAAGAATGCAGCTGAATGTCATCAGCAGAGAAATTATGAGACGTGAAAATTTACTTCTTATTTGGCCAAAAGGGAAAATATAAAAAAGAAAGGGAACAGGTCCTAATACTGAGCCCTGAGGTATCCCACGTAGCAGGTGGAGCCAAGATTAAAACTCTACACTCTTAAAAAAACTCTATTATAGAAAGAATTGATATTTATGCAATCACTAAAAATCATCATTATTTTGTAGAAATCAGTTTTCTGATTGTTGTTTTGAAGCTCATCAGCCATTTTGTTGTAGTTATTGGAAGATATTTACATTTGATAAACCAAACTTTTGAGTTCTAAATTTGGCCTTTACAGAGTTTTGATTGGCTGCTGTTCACTCTTTCAATGACTTTTATGCAAAATCGCAAGTTGTTGATGCAGATGGATTCATTTAAATAATTTATTAATTTATGTTGGTCTATTAGGTGGATATTTTCACAAACAAAATCCTAAAAAAATGTTTAGGTAAAACAAATTATTCCTCATCCATTAATCAAGTTTTTTTCATTTATTTGAATTCTACAGGAAGCAAAACCACAAACATTCCAGAATTACTCCAGTCATGTTGGAGTGTCTGTATGTATCATTTCTGGTTTGTTCTTTTTTAACTTTATCTCATGAGTTTTTCAGATGCTTCACTGAATGTTTGAACATTTACTCCCTCTGGTTTTGGATGCTGTGCAGCCGGAAGGATTTTTGCTCTCACTTTTTTTTTTGCTTTCGGACCGTTACGATGCATAACCGTGGCAACAAGGTTACCTGTTTTACAACTGGGAGCAGCTGGTTAGCATCTCAAAAGCTCAAATAATACCTGAACTATGATCTTAAATCCTGGAGGAAAACAGTTCAGATTTAAAGCAAGGCTGACTGCTACCAGATAACCTTCCTTCCAGCAACATCTCCGTCCACAACAACTTTTTAAATAAATACCTGATGAGATATAACATTCAATTTCTCTTTGTGATAAAGTTGTTGTTTTTTTAAACTGAATTTAAACATAATAAACTCACCCCATCTTCACCACCAATTGCACAATGATACAAATCCCCTTTCTGACTATTTTGCTCATTTCACTAAAATCTAGCAGGTTTGGTTTATTGTTGAGCAGACAAAAAACAGTGGAGAAAGACATTTATTTTTTAATATTAAAAAAAGAAAATGACAATTTTTGGCCCTCGTGGCATAAAGTTTGATGTAGTCATTTAAAATTATTGTGACTGAAAACATATTTTCACTTTGTAAACAATCATCCTGACCAGACTGACTTGTTTCGATGTCGTGTTGCTCCATTGAACGTGGAGTTTCACATAAAGTTTGACCTCTCCTGGTCCTTGTCCTTCCTCCCAGCCCGCCTCATCAGATCAGTTAGAGCTATAATCACAGACGGTAAAAGTTTGTCCAAGCGCTTATCTCCCTCTGCAGTTATTACAGGGGATGGAAATCTGGCATTTTTGTGAACTTCAAGGTGCCTCAGAGTGCGAGAGCCCACACGTCGTCAGATATTAAAGAAATGTGTGTGTGCGCGGAAAGTTTCGATTGTTGGAAAGTCATTTGAGTAACCCCCCCTGTGACTTAAGGAGACTTTGATGCTATCTGAATCATCCTGATCTGATCATTTCAAGCTCACCAGGTGCCGTGGGTAGATTAAAGCAAACCCTGTCTTATACTTTCCCATGCTGATCTAAGGAGAGTGGCTCTGTCAAACCACTTTTTTTTTAATGCTATCCGAGTTTAAATCTTACTTCCATAGAAATATCTGTTGCATTTGCAGCGTGTTCCCTCATTTAAACACCGGGGATCTGCTTTTTTCACTTTCACATTCCTTAAAAAATGTTTTTTTTGACTACTTTTAACCTACCTGTTTATTTGATTACCAACACACTGAAGTCAATCTGTTCATTCATTCCAACACCTGCTCTGAAATTGTTCTGTTGTTAAGATAACAGATAACAAAACTACTAGCATTCCTTCATCTAAAACAATGAAGGCGTCATCAGGGTTGGAAAATAAAAGTCTCACCAAAAACAAAGAGGAAAACGGCAAAAGTTTGGCTCGACTGTCAGTGCTAGAATACTCTTTGGAAAGATCTAGAGCTCCAGGAATCTGCAACTCACCGTCTACAGCAGATTTGCGAGAGATCAATTGGCTTAATGCGACCCTGGAGCAAATATTAAGGTGAAAGATGCATAATACGCTTTGTATCAGAGACACCATCTGCTGCGGAGCAGGACCACAGAGGAACGACGCCTCAACGGCAGGAGAAGTACTCCCCCTCGCACTGTACATTAAGCTTGATGATTACCAGCATAAATTAAAAATGAAGGGCTATGAAGGGAGCAGAGAGCGCTACAGGCATCAACTTTTGATGAGTTTGGACATGATGGGCGCCAAGTGTACACATTTACCTGACGAGAACTTCTAGACTGGTTTATGTGGGAGGGCTTTCCAAGGAAAGAGTCGCAAGTTGAACAAATTTCTTTAGAACAAAAAAGCTCATAACAGTGAAAAATAACAAACAAGACCTTTGAATATGTCCGGTCAACGTCAATCTTTCTTAATCTAAGTGCAGCAGTCTGAAGAAACTAAAGAGAGATTGGGGGAAATTCAAAAATCGACACACTATCCTCATACAGCCACGTCCTCACTGCACCTTACCTAAGTTTCTAAGTATCTGATGGAGCGTTCCGGGTTGTGGCCTGTTGTAAATACTTTGTCACCATATTTTCTTGTGACTCTGGTAGACTACTAGACATTAGGAACTGATGAGTTACACAACGCAAACATGATGGAGAAGGAAAAACATCCTTAAGCTAGCGTTTCAAACCTAAAAACAACAAAGGTTACAAACATAAAGTCTTTCACCAGAGGTAACGGGTCTGCTAACTTACATGTCTCTGAAGGTTGGAGAGAAGCTGAACAAAGACTACGCAGATGCAGAAAAGGTGCAGCCAAGATTGAAATCCCCTCATGATGATTGGATGTTTTTGTCTTAAATAATGCATTATGCTAGCTGTATCATGCCAACTGTGAAATAGCCTCTTTTTGTACTGTGAGGGAGAGGAAACGTGTCAGTCTGGCAGAGCATTGTTCAGGTGCCTATGAATACAAGCTCATATTTAAAAAAAAAAAACCTCATTGTATCAAACAGAAATGCTGCTGATGAGTCTCAATGGAAAAAAAAAACAGCTAAACGTTCCTCAAAGTATCAAATTGACCCCAGAGTTCTTTTACCGTGTTGCTGGCTAAAAGACCCCCAGAGCTAGCTCTGTAATGACATGGGGGAGATTTCAAAAGGATGTGAAAAGAAAAGGACACGACTGAAAGGGAAAAAAAACACTGAGAACTGGAGACTGAGGGACACAACGAGCCACATGTGGACACACACGATTTGCATCCTTCAGGAGCACAGCTTGTATCAGCAACGTTTCGTGCTTCAGCTGGAAGAAATACTGTGTGGTTTCTGAGTCTAATTAGTCGATTCAAATAAAGGAAGGGGACTCTTACCTAACCGCTGCTGGTCCCACTGACAGGACGGACGGAAACTTGATTTATTTCCATCGCGGGGGCCGGAGGGGCCCAAACTACCCATAGAGATTTAGCTAATTATCTCTGCGCTACCTGTGGATGACTGAGCTCTCCCAGAGAGCTACCGTTTTCTCAGTGAAGAGTAAAAATCTGTCAAGACTGAATCAGAAACACAACTGAAGAGTTTCTACTCAAAAGAGACAGGAGTAATAATTAAAAGTATGTTTAAAACCAATACAGAACCACTAAGTAACATTTCAGCCTCTACACGACTGCTTCTTCCCATTCAGCCGTTGGCTCTCAAAATGCAGTAGATGCTTCGAGGACGGTGCTTTGGTTGACTTTAGTGTTGATAAGGTGAAATTTTGATATCAATGATTTGAAAAGTATAAATGAATGAAATGAGATGAAGACCTAATAAAAACTAACAGGCAAAAACATCAACTGGTCAAACAATGACCTTTGTTTCATCAAACCTCCAGGTACAAGGTCAGAACCGCAAATAAACTTTTTTATCTTCATTTGTCTATCACTAAGTGGTATATGCAAGGCTGACTTTAAGGGTGTGTGGTTCGTTTGACACGGTGCAGTGTGAAAGTGAAGCAGACTATCAGGTGAGAACCTGCTGTCTTCTTGGGTGCAACTTCCTTCTTCACAAAATGTAGCTGGAGCAGCTACAGATTTTAGCTATTGCAGGATTCCTCTTTTGTCTCTGGCATTTCTCCTTGTAATGCTAGAATGCCCTGCTCTATAAATCGCTTCCTGCTTTTGGAGCCGTCTCTGGCCCGCTTGAATTGTGATATGCATTTGAACCACACCAGAATTCACCTTAATCGAAATGAGACCTAAGTTTTTAGGTGAACCAGAGTTTGCTGTTTTGATCCGCTTTAGAGTTTGATTGGCCATTCACACCTTCCCAAACAAATTATACTTTCTTGGTAAAGAAACTAGAGTTTGATTAAAGTGGACTAAACAGGACTGATGTGAAGGTATCTTAACTGGAAACACTGAACTATGCAACAAACTAAACCATCAACAAGTCATATCAAAACAGAAACAAAGAATACTAATGTAAGCCTAGCAAAACAATAAAATTTAGTAATAATTTGACACCATGTCAAGACATTATAATAGCTTTCTAAACTAAATTCACCCGAGTTGGATAACCATACCAAGACTGACAATTTTCTGTAACGAAAATTAACAGCAGGAACAGCATTATCTGTTTGATGAAACAAAGATGTTTGACCAGTTAATGTCATTTTTATTAGGTCTGAACCGCATTTAATTCATTTATATTCACTTTGAAATCACCACTTGTGTGTGACCACCACATTTAATGTGGATTAAATTTGGACAGTTACTTTATGACAGTGGGGCCCAAAGTCGGTCCTCGAGGGCCGACATCCTGCATGTTTTAGTTCTCTACCTGGTTGTAGTAAGAACCTTTTCAGCAGGTCAATGTTCTTCTTAGGCCTTCTAATGAGCCATCATTGGATCCAGGTGCATTAAACCAGGGAGAGAACTAAAACATGCAGGATGCCGGCCCTCCAGGACCCACTTTGGGCGCCGCTGCTTTACGACTCCAGACGTTTGGAGCAAGTTTAATTATTAAATCGAACTCATGAATTGGCCAAAAATAATTGGAATCTGTTTTCTGAAACAAAAACTCCAGTCTGAGACAATCCGTAGCTAAAACCCCCTTTTTTTTAAACCTCAGCTGTTCCCTGACCTCAATGCCATCCTACTGACTTTGAGCTCTTGCTACTTCAGGTGACCTTGACCTTCAGAAGATCCTTGTACAACTTCTCATGGAGGATGTTGATTACGATGACAAATGAATGCAGAGAACAAAATGTGAGGTCCTTCCCTCTCCCTGTTGGCGTGTGTGGAGCTGCATCTGTTGAGAGGTGATAAGACCTTTAATAATGAGCTTGTTCATTCCGTCATCAGTCAATGCACTGTCACTGTCTCAGCCATATTCATTAATGCATTTTTCATTTCTACACGGCGGCATTAACAGCACCGGAGGTAGGGGGAGAAATGAACAACGAAAATGATTGAACAGGGTTGGGACAGTGACAAACCCCCCCTCCTCTTTACATCCACACACACACAGAGTCGCTAAGCCATGTATTGATATAGCACCTTCATCTTTTGCACTCACACCTTTGTCTTCCTTCATTAGATTGCTAAATCATTGAATTAAATATCACTTTCCAGAGAGAAGAGCTTGTCACTTTGCTGATGCATTGGAAACATCTTTCTCATATGCCTTCCCATTGAATTTCATTTGTCTTGTTCACATGAAAAAGCACTTTAGATCAGTGTGAATCCCTCCCTTCCCCCCACGGCGTGATGTTGTGATTTGATGCAATTTGTTGCTTTGGAGAAAAGAAAAAAAAAAAAAAACGAGGTTAAAAGAAGAAAACAAGACAACGACGCTCTGTCAAACAAATACACACAAATGCAGAACTAATGAGGACTGAGTTTGGCTGCCGGAGAACAAAGTAAAGCCGATCACACTCATAAGCAGGAAGCAGAACACGCAGGCACGCCCTTCCTGATCGATGGCCTCGCATCAACCTCCCTGTGGTTGCTTGTTATTCAAAAACAGGAGCCACTCTCGCCGAATCTTTCATCTGTCACCCTTACGTATTTGTCTCCAAGTTCATAAAAGAATGTGTGAGGAGAATAGAAGAAGTTAGGAGGAAATCTCACTGTGTCATAAGAAAAGGAGATTCTTTTCTTATCACGTAAGTCTAATAAGAAAAGAATCTAGTGATCCGTCAGCAGCGACGGAAAAGCCAGCACTCTGTTTGGCCTCAAATTAAGGAGAAAAATTCACGCAGAGAATTAGTCTCTGAAATTCGCCACGTTAATATGTCAAATAGGATGTTCAAAAGTTCTTTTGTTCAGAAGCACAAAGACCAAAAAGCTACCGTCTTTGCTAACCGGTGTGAACATTGTCAGTGCTCCAGGTAATCCGTCAACTTAAAATTTAGAGTGACTTCTCTTCTAACCTGGATCAGTTGATGTCTGGGAAAACTTATCTACAGAGTTTCCCCCAGTGTAAAAAAAACCTGGTGGGCCACCAGGCTTTTCTTGGTCCCCTTGCAGGCTAAGCATTATGTCTTTAAGGTTTTTTATACACCAGTAACAGAGGCTGCAACCTTTAACAACTGATCCGACACGCCATTATTCAGTAGTGTTGCTCATCATTCATTCTTGGTTATGCTATGTATTTGTCTAGAGAAAAATGCCACTACATTTTGTCCCCTTGGTTTTCAACTCACAACAGAGCTTATATAGTTCTGTCATAAAGGGAGCCAAGATGTTTAATAAGAATCCAGATTAAAAAAACAACAATGCTCATTCACAATTTTAATTAATCCTTTCATGTCATATTTATTTATCATAATACAGCAGTAAGTAATTTTCCAAAAAGAATTAAGCTTTATTATGGAAAACTTAGTCTGTCTATCCATTGTCTTTACCTCCAGTCATATTAGAAACTGACAGTAAGCTTCTATTAATGCAGAGCTTGATAAAGCCACAGGAAAATCAACTTTACCTGTTAGAGGTTTTCTCTATCACCACACAACAATGCCTCAATAGGATAATGTCAATGGTAAAATACTATTATCCCAACCTATGTAAGACAGAAAGTGTTTACTGCATCTATTTATTATTGCGTAACTTCAATAAAGAGCAGAGGATGACAGATCAAAGAACTAAGCCACAAATTCTCATAAAACACTCAGCAGTATGGAACATGTCAATGCTCAGCAGAAGATGCATTTCTTCTTCTTGAGCACGAATGTACATTTAGAAACCTTTAGAAACTCAAGTGTGAGCTGAAAGCGAGCGCCGACTCACCCGCAGGCTGTTTTCTTAATCCTAATGATTTACAGTTGTTAACTTGAAATGGCTAAAGTAGCTGCAGGGTGGTTACGCCTTTCTGCTGTGCAAAGATTTTAAAAACATAATACGACTTTAAAACTCACACTTTATTATCTGTGTACTTTTCACCTTGGGAGAGATTAAGGGGAGACCTTTCATTGAAGATGAAAAGATTTTCAGTATAAGGAAAGTAAGTATTTTAGGTCAACAATGTTTCCTCGTAAATATATTTCTAAAGAGGGTACTGACATAAGATGGAACCAGATGCAAGTGGCAGACCAAACAATGCAGTGTAGTGAATTTAAAACAATAAGCTACGTGCGATGCTGTGCTGCTAGCTCTTTATGCACAGCTGTATTTTCTTTTGCTGTAACAAATCTGGAGTTTTCTTGTTTTCGTGAATTAGCTTCTTCACGAGATATGTCATCAAAAAGAATGTCAACGATGGATGCAGACTGTAACATGAGAGCAGGAAGCCCCGCCTACTTTGGAGTGGTTAAATATGCTGCGTATTGGGAAATTGTAGTCGACTATTTCACAGAAGAGCTATGGAAAGTTGGGATAACACACAACTTTTTATGAACTGTGTGATGCTGTGGGAGCTCTGGTAGAGCCAGCTGCACATCGTCCAAAAACAACAAAACCAAACCGTCATCCTCCTGCTACTTCCTGTCGTTCTTCTGCGTTTCGGTCTGTAGCAACATCCGACTGTTGATCACAAGACTTTTGTGATGTGAAAAAAGTGCTTCTATTGCATTTTGGTGGAATACATGTAGCTATATACAGCCAAAAAACCAACTCAGCTTAGTGCAGACAAACCTTTCATTGAAAAAAGTGAGTTTTCAAAATTAACATGTTTCCATTAAACACATTTATTTTCGGAATTTCAATTTGCGCAGTTTTAGGGTTTAATGCTAACATTGACATATGACTTCAACTGTGGACTTAACTTCTCTGATTTATATCTGTCATCAGTGTTGTGGTACTCGAAATTGGTCTTGGTCTCGAGACCGGTCTTAAGACCATTTTTTGATGGTCTTGGTCTCGTCTCGGACTCGACCGCATTTGGTCTCGGTCTTGTCTCGGTCTCGGGCGCTGAGGACTCGGGATTTTATTTCAAGACCAGTCGAGACCGCAACTATGAAAATACCACTAAACGTGCAGCATACTGTCCAGTTTATTTGTTAACATCTTTGTTTCCAGTGGATGCAAAACGCACTGATTAAAATCCAAGCAACTACGTGTTTCTGCTACTCCCCTCTCCCCCCCCCCCTCCCCACCTTTCACTCGCACGCGGCGCTCTGAGACATGCGCAGTGGTTTTCTCTCAGCGGCAGAAAATGTTTGTCTAATCGTCAGTAATGGAATATCGCTGCATAAATCATAAGAAATCCGATGGCCACAGATAACTCAGCAGCGCTTCGCTTTCACAGACGGTGGGGACAACACCACTTAGAAAAGTAGCTCAAAGAAGGTAAGATCCGTTGACGTGATGTTAGCAAAGCTAGCTGTACAGAGACACTATTTGTCATGAAAAAAAGTTGTCACTCACTGCGCTGAATTATTGTGCGGAGATGTTGACTGACTTGTCGCATATATGGGACAACGGCGCTGTGTCCAAAAGTCCGCAATATAGTGATGTGACATTCAGGAACAGTACGATTCATCTGCTCGTCTCTTTACTTATTAGATAGGACTGGAGTGTGCTGAGAGCCGTTGTTCTAGATCAGATTACCATACGCTGTCAGAATAGCATACATGCAGTGAGTACCATGCCTGCGCATGCGCATTAAGAAGTCCGACCGTCAGAGGAGTTGTCAGTTCACCATACGCAGCAAGTTATGACGAAAATAAGTCATTAAATTGTTTTCAATGATAACTATATAGATATACATGTGTTGTCATGGTTCAAAGTGTATTTAAAGCAGGGTCTGGCTGCTGCTGGAGTCAGCTACAACACACGCCCGTGTAAAACTCACTTAACCGCTAAGTCAAGATGCCATACTACTGTTAATAACAAAGTGTATGACGATCTACGTTATGATTCTGTGTTGCTGATTAAATGAAATCTTATGGTAATGACGTGTCTGACAGCTATTGCCGGTGTTCTATCAGATTACCATACGCTGTCAGGATAGCATACATGCAGTGAGTACCATGCCAGCGCATGCGCATTAAGTCCGACCGTCAGTGGAGTTGTCAGTATACGCAACAAGTTATGACGAAAATAAGTCATTAAATTGTTTATAATATGACATAATATGATAACTAGATAGATATACATGCGTTGTCGTGGTTTCAAAGTGTGTTTAAAGCAGGTCTGGCTGCAGCTGGATGCCATACAACTGTTAATAACTGTTAATAATGATCTACGTCATGATTCTATGTTGCTGATTAAATAAAATCATATGGTAATGACAGCGTATGCATGTCTGAGCTAAGCGTACGACTATTTGACAATGTATGACAGAACACCGTGAGTTCGTGTTAAGAACAAAGAACGGGTGTTCTGTCAGGTCAGATCGTCATACGCTTGTAATGCTCTGTGTACACTGCATCATTATTTTATTTATGTACGTTGATATTTAAATTAACAAATAACTAAAACACAAGAATAAAAGAGCATGCAGAGCATGCACATTGCTCTTTGTTTGTTTTTGTTCAAAGTGGCAGCTGTAATGTCTGCCATGGTGTCAGACTACCTGGCTTCATGTACTGGGATAGAGAGTGAAAACAGTCACGATGAGCGCCTTCTGTTTGGTTACGTCTTGCTTGTTGCTCCTTGGTCAGTGTTCATAGTTGAGCGTTATTTACCATCAGGGCATTGCCTCAATTGCTATGTTTAATGGTGCAACAGTGGTGGTTTCTTATATGAGCAATATGGGCAAATTTCCAGGGTGTTATGTTTTTAGGGATGGCACGAGACCATCACACATTGTAGCACAGAAATGGAATATTTAATATTGGTAAAATGTATTTAGTATTTAATATCTAGGTATTTTTATGGGAATATGGATCTTTCAGATTATTTTGAGAAGCAATTTCGATCATATTTTACATTTTATTGTGTCATGTAGCGCGGGCCGCTGGTCTTGGTCTTGACTCGGTCTCGACTTCCCTCGGTCTTGGTCTTGACTCGGTCTCGGACCCTAAAAGTCTTGGTCTTGTCTCGGTCTCGATACACTCTGGTCTTGGTCTCGGGTTAGGTGGTCTTGAACACAACACTGTCTGTCATTAAACCTAATAAACATGGAATAGTTCAATACTTAGTCAGTACGCATAGATGACTTGCCTCAGGCTAAAAACACGTCATATAAACATATATAAATACATGTATAAAACATGTCGTTTAGTCTTTTATTAAACATTTTTATGTTGTAGAAAATACCAGTGAGATTACTGTTGCTCTGCCGCGTTGCTGCCGGTCCCCGTGTTTGATTTGGACAGAGGAGGGAATCTGAAGATACGAGCCACATTCAGATGTCCAGCATCCCTCGCGGCTGTACACACAACTACTTTGCATTCCAAACATTCAAAAACACACACATTTATCATTCTTGATTCCTCCTCCCCACTTCCTGTTTTGGATGGTATATCGTCTGATAAACAGTGTCAGCTGTCAGTGTTTACAGGGAGAGAGAAGACGAGAGAAAGTCTCCTCTGCAGAGTGGAGAACAGTCCTCTTAACATATTGTAGAACAGATGAGTCACGCATACTGAAAGACATCTCCAGGAGTGCCTACACAGGTATATATAAAAAAAGGAAGTGGTGTATGAAATATTCAGATGAGTGTCATGCACAGACTCTGAGATGAGTGCCACAGAAGAGTCGCAGCTTCTTCCTCTCTTTCTTTTGTCTCTTTCCTGTGTGACAGGACCAACAACACAGAGGCTCGCTCTGCTTCCCTAAACACTCCGTTATGCAACCGCTCCTCTTAGCTTTTATCTAATTTGACACTTGTTTTCATCTGCTGGAGAAGATGTGCAGACTTTTCTCTGTTCTGTGTCTGCTTACGTTTGAGGTTTCATGATACTCAACATTAGTCATGTGACTAAGCTGACGGGAAAGTGGAAAATTGAACAGCTTTAGTCATAAAGATGAGAAACATTGAGATGAATCAGAATGGACGATCGTTTAGGATTTGTCAGATGTGTTGCATTACAGCCACTAATATAGCTTACATTATGTGGAGTTCTGAATGCAGAACATAGGAATTGCCTTTCATTATCATCACATTTGTTTTACAGCTCATATCTAAAATATTCAAATAAAAATTCAGCTTGGAGAGCTGAAATACTTAGTATCATTAAAATGGAATTAATTTGTGTCATCACAGAGTTCTTCTTTCAATCAGATGTTGTTTACTCTTGTTGGATGCTGTACCTATGAATAATGTTGGTTACTTTGGTAACACTGAGTCGCACTCAGAAATCAACCAATTCTCAGTTTGACCATCTTGGACCGGAGGCGGTGAACTTGTTGGAAACAAAAAAAAAATCTGTTTTCTGACCAGTGAATGCATCGTACCACATCAAAACAACTACAGGTCAAGTTGACAACAACTTCTCAGTGTGGAAGCTCTTCTGTTGGGAAAATTTTTTTTTTCCAGCATCAGTAAGATCTTGAAAATGTTTGCCATTAGTTATGTGGTCTATCTCTAAATTAAGAAAGTTTCGGCAAGATCTCTACCCATGTCACATTGGCATGAGGCTGGCAGTGAAGATCTTAAGAGTGTGTTTGTAAGAACTAAAAGGCACAATGAGAAATCCCAGTTTATGAAAATGCAAAGAAACAAAAGAAAAGAAGCATCAACATATGTAAATGATGCGTCTAAACCAATTTGGGAAAGTGATGACAAAGCTGAGATTACTCCTCACCACGGAGGCAACGGTTGTGCATGTTTATCCTCGTTGAGTGGGAGTGGAAAAAAACGCTGTGGAAATATTTATTCCTTAGCCAAGGGCTGCTGGATTTTGTGTTTGCAAAGAACTGGAAAATATAACGACGCCTGTTTCACAATCACTTATCTGAATGCTCAGAGACAGAAATAAATAGAGGCTCAAAAAAAAAAAGCCTACAGCGAGAGAGTGGTACAAGAAGAATGATGTAGACAAAAAAGAAATTATCAAAGTGGGTTTTAATAAAAGCATCAGTGGTAACACACTGGGAGCTTTATTGGATATACTCAGCTTTGTGCAACGGCAGCCTAGTTAAAGATATTTATATTTTCTTATCACTGGATTGTTTGAGCGTAAGATTAGCTGTAGCTGAAAGCTAATTGGCTTGAAAAGAGACTCACAAACACTCATAAAAACCATTGTTTATTATCACAGTGATGGTATTTATCTGGAACTGTTTAAAAGCTGTTTTTGTAAAGCAAACATGCCACAATTCTCACACAGATCAGATCAGGCATAACAATAGGACTAAAGACAAGAGGTGAATAAAATTTTGTAACATTTTGGCTCCTAATTCTGATGGTCTAAATGTTGGAACATGTTTCTATATTTAATTTATTTGGTAGGGACAATCCACATCAATAAGTATTTTTTGTAAATGTACCAGAATTAACCCAGAGGCTATTTGTCCACTGTTGTCCCTGGACAATAAGTCATTTGTCTTGCTAGAAACAAAAGGATTTGAGCAAACGTAAGAACGTAACAGGCAAACATAAGAATTCAAGCAGATCTAAGGAGGACCAAAACTGTGATCGGCTTGGTTAGAGAATCTCCAGAAACGCAGCCCTTATCGTTCATTCCCAGTCTGCAGTGGTCTGTATCTACTATGAGTGAACAAAGGGAGATTGTTGATTGGCCAAGAGTCACCGATGCACACGTTGGCCCATGTGGTCTGACACAGTGGCTCAAAATGCTGAAAAAGTTCTAGAAAGGGTCCAAAACAAACAGTGGTTCTCAGTTTGACCAATTGTTTACTAGTTAGTCAGTTGGTCAAGCAGCCAGTCTGGCTAACGTTTTAATATTTTATAGACTTAGAAAACAATTTTCATGAGGGAAAATCCCAAAGGGATGAATAAACCAGTCAGTCAACCTATCTGCCTACTGACTTGGTACCGAACCAATCCACCAATCGTCTTGGTAACAACCAACCAAAGGTCAGGGTTCCTATGTTGAAGTCTGTCCTTCAGGGGAGGGCAGTCTGATCTGATCAGTCGTGATTTTTACTTGACCTTGGCTTGTTGTGTGCATCCCACTACAAAGAAGATGAACTGTGGACAACAGACCATTATCTTTGCATTGACACAAAGTAAAAATGGTTCAGGAATGAATTGATGAGCAAATAGTCTGTCTTAAAATTCACAAACTTTCACTGAATTGGTCATCTGTGGAAAACAGGACCAACTATTCCAATCCAAGGAACAACCACATCACAACTTTCAGGACTTGATGTTAACGTTTTGGGGCCAGATGCCATAGCACACCTTCAGGGGGTAGAGTTAAGTTCATGACTTGAAGAATCAGTGTATGTGTAGATCACTGAAAGTGACTGCGTCAACCAGTAAAGAACAGTAAACAGGACAAAGTTCAAAAGGTCAAAAACAGAAAAAAACATGTCTTATTGTGGTGGAGTCACATCAACTGCTTTCAAGGTCTTCAAATCAAATTGTGTCCCTATTTCCTAGCAGAGACAGAATGAGGAGAAAACATGACTTTCAGTGAAGCTTGATATCATGCCTCCAAGCTGCCAATTTTCACCATGCTCCAGTGAACGGTCGTGACGGTGACGCTGAAGAAAGGAAGTGACAGCTGAACGTTGATCATCCCAACATCCCATTAGCACCAAAACACCTCCCCTCCGGATTCAGTCTCAGTGGATCAGATCGTAACTCAGCCTTCTCTCCTGGGCTCCGAGTCTCTGCCGCTCCGGCGCTCCGGGAAAGATCTGTGTGGAGGTCGTCATGATGTCTCAGAGGAACGCTGGTACTTAGCAAGAGAAACAGGCCTGGGTGCTCTGGCTCTGTGTGGCTCTGGCTCTCATGTGTGCTGCAGAGGCGTTACTAGCTAGCAGGCTGAGAGTCACACTGTTTTTCTTCTCAAACGTAATGAGGTCCATATTCGGCATCTGACTGGCTGCGCGACACAGGGATGTGTTTCATCGCTAAAGGTGCAGTCAAAGGCCAGGGATTCTGACATCTGCTTTGAAGGAATGCATACATGATTTCTGTGTTAGCCTTTTAATAGACGCGCAATCTATACTGGGTCTGTTTTAATCTTCCCAAGCAACAAGCCTACAGTAGCATGCAGTAGCTAAACATGCTACTGTAATAGCCTTTGTAAAAACACCTTTAAATACATTAAATTGTTGTAATTGAATATCTTTGTTTTTACTTTTTTTTTCTTAAAGGGGCAGTATTATTAAAAATCAACTTTCTTGAGCTTTACATCTTGTTATAACGTGATTCCCTTATCAAAAATATGCCTGGAGTGTTGTCTTGATTCTTTCATGCATGTTTGAGAAATCCTTTAATCTCCCATGGCAACCATTCAGCTGTGCAAAGAGAGTTGGTGGGACGTTGCGGCGCCTTCAAGGACGAAGTTCTTTGATCAATATATTTGATGCATATTTGCTTGATGATTTTGATGACTGGATTTGACAAAAATGCTTATTACTTGTTTCATAACTGGTTACTATATCATGTTTGTATGGTGCTGTACAAATAAACAACAGTTGACTATTATTTGTGAAATCAAGATCCCAAATTGGATAAAAACTTATCAGAAAACATAAAAATGAAAAATGATCCATGTTCTTATTATAGATGCATTACACAAGAAATCAAAGTAATCCTCAGGTCAATAAGCAACTGGAAGACTTCAGAAATAATTGCAGATATTGTTAGTTTGAGGTTCCTTATTCATGAAACTCCTCTGTTGTTGGGCTTTTCCATTATGCTGTGCTTGTGGATGAGCCAGATAAAGTTTGACATTACTTTACTGGCTGGTTGGGTAGGTAAAACTTTGCCATGGCCTGATACACAAGTGGCACAGTGACAAAGTTTTTTTTTTTTTTTTGGTCCAATGGCTCCTGACCAGTGCTCATCTTTATTCAGAGGCCAAACCTGGTGCTAGTGTAACTGAGCCAAACTCATCCACAATCTGGTTGAGAATAATACTCAATGAACAATTGTTATTCTTCATTAGCTAGTCTATTTGAGGGATAAAGTTCAGTAACACCATATTCCATGTCTATGGGTTTTTATATACTGTATATGCGTGAAGGAAGGACATTAAAATGTTTTGATATAGTTTGGTCTGGTTATGTTTAAGGTTTTACACCTCTTCTATTCATTCAGCTTTTTTTTAAAAATGTGAATCAAATACAGCAAGTAACTTTTACACAGAACCTATTGGGGCTCCACATAAAAGTTTACTGTCTTTCCAAACTAAAGAATATGAAGACAGACATGCTGACTAGGCAGCAGCAGTAAACCTTGGGAGCTTTAATCCAACACACACAAACACACTTTGAAAGACTACAGCTTCTCTGAACATCACAACGCATCTATTTTTACCTTTGGAAACAGAGGTGACAATTCTCTAAAACAATCAAAATGACAACAAAAAAGACTAAAAAGCTGAGTAAGTGGATGAAGTGTGGCTTTGCAACCGGCAACAGACAAACAGGAAACCTGGATGTTATAATGAGGCCACAAGAGGACTGACCTTTTCAACATAGTCAACATATGGCACACTTCACCTGTCTGCCTCAGTCAGTCCGGCTCTCACACACGGCTGATTGCCAATGTGTGTGTGTCAAGCGGTTCTGTCTGAATGAATTAATTTTGTGAATAATATTCACAACTGAAATAAACGCAGTGACAAAAAGCAATGATGTAGCTCACCAACCTATTTTATGAATGAATAGCACCGAGTCCCGCCTTAAGCCTCGTAACTCAAATGTCTTTGTGAACAAGTGAACAAGTTCAAACAGCATCGTTTATGAGGCAGTCTGCCAAACGGAGCATATTGCAGGTCCGTGTGTGTTCGTGTGTGTGAATCTCTTTCGGTTGCCCCAAAGGGATCAAATATTAGCAGACATGCCAATCTGAACATATTGCAGATTAGGAGTAAAGGGGAGCTGAGGGATCACCTGGCAGCAGTGTGTCTTTATTGCTACCATTGGGAACGTGAAGATGTTCAGCTCGCAAGAAAACAATGAAATACATGATTCGGAAAAAGTGAATGAGTTGGTTTTACAGAAATACTTTGCTTTGGGTTTAAATGGTCTGTTTAAAACACCATGGTGTTTTCTGATAGCTTTTTCAACATTCAAGAACCCAGTGACTGCTGCAAGCGTTTGCAGCACAAACTCTTACAGCCGTCGCCTCCATCATCCACAAAACATTTCAACACAATATGTTGAGTATTATGGTGACAATATGTGATAACAACAAAGCCATATTTTCTTTGCCATTAACATCTTTCCACTATTTTCCATAAGTTTATCATCTCAAGGAGCAAGGTATGACAGTCAAATATGTCCTGCAAGTAGACCTGTCCAGGTATATTGCACCTTCCTCAAATAATGGCCTAAGTCAATTTTTACTCAAATTGATTTGTGTTTTGTTGTTGTTTTTTTGACCTAAAAATCTTTTGGAAAGAAAAGTTTGTGCTTTTTTTTTGTTTTGTTTGTTTGTTTTTATACAAAATCACTTAAAAAAAAGACTTTGAAGGTGACAACATGCTGATGTATCCTTAGCAGGTCTGAGTGGATATATTTTGTGGTTCTCTTTTATGTTTAGATACAGCTGAGGTAGAAGTCACTGTAAATACAACCAAACATCAAAACTCAGAGCCGTCGGTACGCACTGCTAAGATTACGGCAGCTTTGAATCCAGCATCCTTTAAGACGTTGTTTGTTGTTGTTGCGTCTGGTCAGAACTCAATATTAGAAAAAGGTGCTCATATTGCTATAGACCTTTGGGTATTTTATAATTTCACATTCATCATCACAAAATGCCACTGACATTTGAGATAAGTCACCAAATCGGACTCGTTTTTGCCATTTCAGACAGCTTCCATATTGTTTTCAATGGAAAATGCTGCCGAGTTCAAGAAGTGTAGAGCACAAAGAATGGTGCATTAAGGTACGGTCTAGCAAAGTCTGTGATATGCAGGTAGCAGTGAGACGCTTTATGCTTCACAGGAAACAGAATTAACATTAATTATCACGAGGAGCAGCTCTTCTATTCATCAGCAATACAATGTAAGTAATATGGAAAATACCAAGATCAGCAGATTCGTGACAGGAAAATCTCCATTTCTGCCCCAAGCAACCCCAGATGACCCTGTCTGTACAAATACACACACACACACTACACACACACTTACTACTAATAGCATATTATCTTTGCTGCAAGCTCTTACATCCACGGTCTGAACATTTAGCTAGGCTATTAATACACTTTAATAGGGGTCAACGCTACCGTGTCGAGGGAAAATCCACATACACTCGAGACCCTCGCAGATTTCGCTCTCCGATTTAAAAACTCACACACACACACACATGCACGCACACACACAAGAGGTTCTCTGTGGTTAATTCTGTCTTTAGTAGTGACTGAATCAGGTTAAAGAAAGTAATTAACTCATAATGGCCTCAACCACCCTGCCAATTAACACGATTTGCATGCGTGCAAGTCTGCATGTTTTTTTGCACCTTCATCTGCACGGGGGATGATTGTGCCTTGATGAGCGCCTGAGTGTTTATGAAAGCAAAACACTTGTTGTGTCTTTCTGTTTTTGTTTTCTCTCATAAAACCGCCTTTTGTTATATCTGCGGTTGAGGACGCTCCCATGTGAAGTGTCTGTGCGTGGATGCGGCTAAATTAATAGATTTTCTTTTTTAATAGTTTGGGTGCATTGGGAAATTAGTGCTACGAAATGAAATGTGATTGCCCCCAAGCCCGCTTCTGTCATTATTTAACACCGCTAGCGGTGTGGACCCGAGGCGAGAAGGCCAACGCTGGCTCAAAGAAAGGACGGTTTTAAAAACAGAGATAAAGGAAGAAAGTTAAATGGTCAAGTCAGTCAGTCAGGCCTGTCACTCCCTCCCTGTCAGAGGGGAACAGCAGCAGAGAAAGAGTTTGTTGATCTCGGTGAATCAGAGCTCAGCTGCCGTCTGGCTGCTCTCCGCCTGCTGTCACTCACTTTCACAAACACAACAGCTCATTTTTCTGCATGACAGTAGATGAGGAGACGGTGGTAAAAAAAAAAAAAAAACACAACAGAAAGAAAAAAAAAGAAAAAAAAAAAAACACTGTCAAGGGTTCAGCAGGGAAACACTCCATTGGTATTTCTGGCTTTTTGACTAGCCTGTCCTATAAAGACAGAGTTCTGCACAACTCCAAAAATTGACTCGTATGGTTGTGGACAATTAAAAAAAAAAAAAAAAAAAAGGGTGAAGTTCCAAAGCTAGAGAGGGACAGCATGAGAAAAAGTAATTTTATTTATATAGTAAATCTTCAGCGCCACGACAGTTCAGAGTGCTTTACATGAATTAGAAGGAAATACAAACAAAGCAACAAAGCCAAAAGAAAGACAAAGAGGTAAGGGTAAAACATTTTTAACAAAATGTTATATTGGTTCCCTATATTTAATAAGAGTACGTAGTCCATAGTTTATATACTAATAGGGGTTTCTCTGGATCTTAAGTTGGTTCTGGATTAGAGAAGTATAAAGCTAAATGTTGGTCCTCCATGTCTGATTCTTGTTCTGGGTTGTTAAGTAAACTACCAGGAGTTTCTCTAGGTCCTACTCCAATATTAAACGTCTAAAGCTAAATGTTGGTGCAAAGTAATAAGTACTCCACAATTTATAGAAGTAATAAACTAAAACACTATAAAGCTAAACGGTTGGTTCTCCATGTTTGATTATAAAAGTAAATGTTTGCTGAGTCGATGGTAGTGTGTGCTGGTTCTGTTGGACCACAGCTTCAGACTCTCCAGGCATTCTGAGATCATTTGTAGCTGGTGTCATCTATCATAAAGATGAGGACATTTAAATTTCACTGCATCGGTGCTTTGTAACAATGTTTCTTTGAAAGTCAGCTTGTGGTCTTCTCCAAACAACGAAAGAGAGATCCGCTAAAATCACACTCCATTTTTCTTTACATTTCGTAAAGAAGGAAGTGGTGTTCAGTGTCTTCTTCAGAGGTTTTCATTTTGTTTCCTCCAGTGGTTCTTGGTGCAGCGCCACCACAGGCGAGTGGATGAACAGATTTTGTTTTATTTGACACAGCAAACCGCACCACATGAAAATGCAACAAATTTTGAAATTTTGGTTCACAATTGAATCAGGTCTACAGGACTATCAGGTGTGAAAACGTCCTTATTCAACTCTGCTGCTCATCTCAAAAACACTTTCAGCAAATGTCAGACCATAATAGCCAATATAATCAAGGAGTGTATATCTGTACACCTCTGCAAGAACTGCAGCCCAACACTGCATGAACATAACTAGAAACCGACAAAAACACTTCAGACAGTCAAACTGAGCTCTTTTTATGGCAGCTTTTCCAGAGCACTTTAACAATTACTCAGCCTCTTTGTCAGCATGTCAACAAACAGTTGGTCAATGATGCAGCAATTCAGCAACTCAGTCAATCTTCCCAGTCAGTGAAGTCAGGCAGGCACTTGAAAATGTTTATGGAACCATTTTTGCCTGGTTGCATAAACATTTCCTCCCAGCAGCATTCACATATGTATTGCTGACTGATGAACAGAAATGACCTGAACACAGAGACTAGCGCCGTCAGACAAGCACAAGTAGCTGTCATTGCTTGTTTTTGAACGTGAGTTATGAGAAAGAGGTACAATACAGATAAAATGTGCAAAATTTCATTACTGTAATTAGGGCTGTCCCGATACGATATTGATATTGGAAAACGGTCCAATATCAAAAACCCCGATAGGATCTCTGATAAAAGCACTCTGCTCCAGCATTTAGTCCGGTCCAGGATTTCTATCCGGCAGCATTAGCATCCCGTATGCGGACCCATTGGTCAGCTCTTCTCATACCCCATTCTAGTTGACCATTGTTTTCTTAAATCAGTTAATCGCAGGATGAATTAAAATGAGCTCTACAATTTCCATTTGCATGATTTATTGTTTCTCTTTTCTTTCTTTCTGCCAAAAACTGGATAACAAAAGTCTTCAGTCTGGTGCTTTGGTCTCAACTAGGCCTTTTTTTGTAAAGGCCAACTTTGACACAGAGACTAGATATTTCATTTTATTTATCGTTTCTGTTTTTTATTTATTTTAATATCTAAATCATCTTCCAGTTCCAGAGTTGAATGTTCATTAGAATTTAAAGTTTATTTCTCTTTGAGAATTTGTTCTTGCATTATTGTGTTGTTACTACTATGTTACTTGAAAACAGTCTCAAAATAACAATATTATCATTTATCACAAAAAACGTCTGGGACAATTTATCATCTGGCAAAATTTGTTACTATGACTGACCTATTTGTAACATCATTTATTAAGCCTTTTCTGACATTACACACTACAAAACAACCATGTATGATTCATGCTGATATTGATATCTAAAACTGTGATATTGGTATCAAATCGGAAGTTAAAGAGCTGAATTGGGACACGTCTAGTCATAACACCATCATGAAGTTTTACACGGATGTTTGGCAGAATTTCATAGAATCTTTTTTTTAATTTATTTTCTTTATTGTATGTAATGAGTATTACAAAACATTCTCTAAATGACACACACACACACACACACACACACACCTACACACACACACACACACACACACACACAGAGTCCCCCACATGGCTGGCAGGGGGTATGTATAGGGAGCAACCTGAGGCAGTTCCCCCCTCCTCTTATTTAGAATCAGATACACACTCTTATTTAGTTATGCCACCCGGGGCTAAGCTTCTACATAACATCTGTCCAACATTTATCTGCCCTGACGCAGCCTCTCAGCAAGAGATGGATGAGATGGAAGGGAGAGGCGGGAGCAAAAAGGAGGAAGAGGAAATGAGTACAGCAGAAAAAAGATTATGCAAAAAGAGGGGAGGGAAAGTGAAAAAAGGTGGAGGAAACACTGGAGGAAGAGAACGAGGGTAAGATGGTAATGTTGCTGGAAGTGTTGATGGACGAAAACGAGGGGTGATGGAAAGGAATGAGTCATGAGTGAAAAAGGGCAAAAAAAATGAAGAGAGGAAGAGAAAACAGAATCAGACAGTTAATATTTACTCTACTGGCAGAGAAGCAAATCCTACAAAAATACAACATTTCTATACTGCCACTTCATTATTATTCTGAACAAATAAACCACAGTGGTTTTCATGTGGCACAGTTTTTTAATGTAACCTTTTAGTTTCATCTGATTCATCTTTCTGTAGCTTTAGCTTGAGGGATTAAGTGGAGTTACAAAAGATTACAGTCTGGCATGACTTAGAGCGAGAGACAAGTTCATCTACAACACCAACGCTCCCGCTGTCTCAACGCTGTTGTGCAGTCGCTGGTGAACTGCCAACAACTTTGCTTTACTACAGCAACTTGGCTCTAAAACAGGAAAGGTTTTGGGGGTTTTATTGATTTGAAATTAGCATATTTGTAATTCGTTGTCATTACCCGTTCTCCTTAGAGCAGACAGTCTAGAATATATGGCCAGTTTTATTTCATTTAAATGTGTCATTTCGGGGTTGAAAACAATCAAAGTTTAAGAGTGTGTTGGAACTTTGAGAAATAAAGTACATTTGTGAGGTCAGACACTAGATGCATTTTCATTAGCCACGAAACTGCGTAAGTTGAAAAAATAATACAAATGACACAATTCGTTTATTGAACACAGGCCAATTTTGATCAGTTTTTTCACAAGGATGAGGCGTTTTTTTTTTTTTGTTTTTTTTGTCTGTATCAAAATAGTTGATTCTGCAAAACTGCAATGGAAACATTTGTTCGAATCACATGATTCATGTGAACAACAACCAGATGTTACTACTGGCGGAAACCGACGAGGAAGACGACAGGAAGTAATGGATGGTTTGTTTTTTGTGTTTTTTTTCAGACAACATGCAGCTGGCTTCTCCAGAGCTCTCACAGCATCACAGTTTATAAAAAGTATTTCATTTAATCGTGTTGAATCCACAGCTCTTCAGTAAAATCATCGACTACAATTTCTCCAACCCTTTGCATAGGCAGTCACTCCCAAGTAGGCGGGGCTTGTTTCTCCAACACCTGAATAAGACGGCAACGTCTCCTCTGATTGGCTGATAGATGATGAGTGCTAGCGCCACGTCTGAATTCTGACTACATCTAATGTAAGTATTTACACCGTCACTGCCATGATTGTTAATGACTTATTGTGTGAACAAATTTTTCACACAAGATTTTAATTTCATTTCTTATTTAAGGGAAACTGCAGCTGCAAATTTCAGTTTTCTTTTTGACATTTGTGGAATATGGACAAACATTTGTGACAGAAACGCCAATCAAGTTGCTCTGCTCAAAACACGAATATGATGGAGTTTGTTGTGTCAGTAACCAAATAATTCTGTTTTGTAAATCACATGCTACAAAGGAGCACACTCTAACTGGAAGACAGAAATCTCAGAGAGTGAAGAGATCTGACAAAAATCTTTTAAATATTTTTTCATATTTGATTTCCTTTATTTAGTTGGGTGGTGGAGTTTGGCACATAAAAAAAAACCTCGTTTTACTAACAACAGTTGTATAGGCTCAGTATCAGAGCATTGGAAAGTTGCATTATAAAACCATTTATGCTTTTATTTATTCCCAAGCTTAGTTCCTTTAATAAAAAAATCTCATTTTACAGCCATTTTGTGAGGCAGAAGTTGTGCTGTTTTGAATTGAGTGAAATGCTTCGACGTTGCATTGATAAGTCATTCCTCACAGCAGAGCACAAACCAAACAACTTTTTTATGGGCTGGACGATTAAACTGAGCTCCTTTTACAACCCATTTTCCTTTTGCACATCAAGACATTTACATCCGTGTGAAACGAATGGTTTTTGCATGGATTGGAGAATAACTCACAAAGGCAATTGTAAAGTTAGGCAGTCGACCGATGCTCAGTCTGCAAGAACCGTTTTAAATCCTGATTTTGGAAAGTTCCAGATTAAACAAATTTGACTTCCCGTCAGAATCTGGCAGAGCACAGAGTTATGATCTGTAGATTTACTCATTACAAATCCAATAAGCATCTGAATAAGAACTGAAGTGTACGACAGCCCAGCTTTAGATCACACTCTAAGGTTAAAGTACAACGCATCAGTGTTTGCTAAGTTATTAATTTATAGCTACTATTCTTGGGGCTGTGCCAACGCAATAAGACAAAGTTTAAACAGATAAAAAGCAAAAGTGACACCCTGCCACCTCACATGCAAAGAAAAACTCATTAAAGCTGCTTAATATTACAGGAATGAATTTTGCTGACTGACGGTAACCTTTGCAGGCTGTTTTCTCATTCAAAGCGAATGCTAAAAACAGGCCAGAGGCGAGGCTAGCTCTTTACTCTGACACTTATTAATGCAATATGCTACTACCCCAGATTTAACACACTCTTAAAACACACATGACACTTTATGTATTCAAACAAAGGCCAGTTCTCTGAAATGCCACCGCGTGACTTATTATTTGCGCGAGGGTGTTTGAATGCAATTACTTCCAGCGCCGTTGTCTGAGATCCATCATTCAGAGTTTCATGAGCTTGTTTTGTGAAGTGTCTGATGAGCGTAATTAAGGCATAAATCTGCTTGTTTGCTCTATTAGATGTGTGGCCAGCGGGTAGAAAACAGCGTGTGCTGCTTGTACACACACACACGTGCGCACACACATTTATGTTATCGCTGACATCTGAACAAATGGCTTTCTCTGCTGCGTGAAACTGTTAGATGCTTTAAACTGTATCATTTACTTCAGCAGAAGAATAAATACTTTCTAATCCATGCAGGGCTGTGGAAAAGTGTTTTCTCTTGTAGATTTCTTCTGGTTTTTTGCATTTTTCTTCTTTTTTGTCAAACTTGGATGTTTTACGTAAATACTTGACTTTCTGACAAATATGACAGTTATAGACTCATAATAAGAAAAACATAAACGTTAAATTACAAGAATAAAGTTTTCAAATTACGTGTAAAAAGTCACAATATTATAAATGTTTTTCACTTTTTTGTTACAGTGAAATGTTTTAATAAACTGACTTTGTGACAAAGATTATGAGAGACTATTAAGGCCATACTAAGAAAATAAATTGATGATATTATGAGAATAAAGTCATAGTATAAACAGCATAAAGTCATAATAATATAATTTATTTTGAGAATAAATTCATTATGAAAATAAATGTGTACTGATTTTATTCCCACATTGTTGGCAAAGAGATTTCAAGATCTTTTTTTCCCCAACTTTAAACTTTTAATGGGTTTTATTTAAGTTGGATTTCGTGATTCTCTGCATCTCTGGCAGAAACGTGTGGCTGGCAAATTTGAACTCAGGTTTCCACACAATGTGATCCATTGTGTTCAAGTCATATTTGAAAAGGGGCAATTAGTTTTTCATATCGGCTTGTTTGAGTTTTGAACTAATGTTTTTTTGTTTTTTAAAAGGTAAGATGTGACAACATGTTTAACTAAGAACCAAAACGGTTTTGCATTTCATCTTCAGTTCCATAAACGGTTATAACCCTGTTTTGCCACTTGAAAATGGAAAATAAAAAATAGTTTTTCTTGGCCTTTTCACAGAGCACGAAGCCTATAATTTTCCCCTAGTTTGTAAAGGACATAGCATTTAGTTTTGCCATTTTTTATTTTTGCCATAACGTTTTGTCCAGAATTAGGCAAACTGTGATTTTATGTCACTCTTTTTGAAATAAAAGTATCCCAGCAACTCTTTTTTTCCCTTTTCTTTTCTTTTTTTTACCTTAACCACTGGCTTTGTGAAAGGTTGAAATGAAAAGGTTACAAACTGGTGGTTAACCAGATTTCAGGGAGCAGCAACAAGCAGCCACGTATGTTAAACATAGAAAATAGAGCAATTTTACAAGAGATCCATTTCAGATGGTCTGACCTGCAACACCGAGCAACCAATTCCTACATGCTTAACTTTTTCTTATTTTACCATGTGATGGTATTATCTTAGAACAAAAAAAGTAGCATCTAATCATGTAGAGCGAGCAGACACTCAGGATCAGACGTTTTGCAAAAGTTCCTCCTGGAGATGCACCAATCAGATATTAATATCTGTATTAATCCCAATATTGAAAAGAATTCTGGATTGGATATCGGTGTCAATATGTCCGATCCATAAGGGTAGATCTACTCAGTTTATTTCTATGCGTTTGCTCTGGGTGCTTTATTTATTTGTCTTGCATTATATTTAAATTTTCTGAACAATTTTTGAAAGATTTATTGCAGTTTATTTTTTTGCATGTTTTACATTAACTGTAATTGCACTGACTGAACAAATTCAAGGTATTTTTACATGTTTGACCAAGTTTGCGAAGCCACTGGTGTATTCAAGTGTTCTGTATTGGTGCATAGTTAGCAAATAAATGTGTAATTCTGCACATTTATGTCTGCGTTTTAAAAAAGAAACTTTGTAAGTCAATTCAGTTTTTCTCCATCGGATCGTATCGGACGATGCTAAATCTCAGATATCAGTATCGGGATCGAAAGTGAAAAAAGTTGACCAGTACATTCCTACTTTCGATACGAGAAACTGACCAACGTCTGAAGCAAAACCCTGTAGATGTCTCATTTAAATGTGAATGTTTTCAAAAAAACAAATAAAAAGTCCTTGCATCAGTCCTCCAGAAGTTGATAAAGATGCGAGTATCCCTGTTTAAACAGAGCTAGCTGCCCCTTAATCACATGCAGATGGCTTCGGTGGCCTTCCAGAGCACAAGGGTTTATAAAAGCATTCAGGGACAAGATCAAATTCTAAATTCGGAAACCTAACATTTTCACCCCAGCTGAAATAATGAGATTACTTTGCGATAATGGAATTAGTCTCTTGATGGTTTAAATTTAATTTGGCTTCACTACCCTTTTTTTTTTTTTTACCCCGTAGCGTCTACTTTAAGTATTTATTAGCGTTTTGTGTGGATCCAGTTGTTAGCTCGTATTACTCCCTTTGAGATCTCACATTAGTGTTAACATTTCTCAGATGACAATGAGCAGACTCCACACACACAGTGGTAAAAAATAAAAAAAGGATAATGGATGACCTTATGGTGACCCGTTTAAAACCACTGCCAGCTTCTTATTAAATTAACACGTTACAATTACCGTTTCCGATCCGTGTCCGACGAACTAACACGAACGGGAAATGATGTGATATTTCATAAACACCATAAAGAGACGAAACAATGACACTTGAACAATGCAAAAAAAAAAAAAAAAAAAAAAAAACGCCTGAGGGAAAAAAAAAAGCTTTGCATGCACACAGCACTTTATGTCTTTTGATGGGAGACAAACAAATAATTCTGCTCCTTTGTCAGGTAAACAGCCCTCTTTTGTCCCCGCTGCGTTTGTCGCATTGTTCATCAAGGCTCAAACATATTCGTGTTGATTGCGCTGACAGCTTATTGAATAGATGTCAGCGGTTCTCACTGCCTGAGTCTGGGACGGTGATAGAAAACAACATGCGAACAAGCTTATTTATATATTTCCCCGTGAACCTGTGTGTGTCTGCTTTGTTCTTGTTTTGCTCCTATTAGTGTTTCTCCCTTGACCCGAGAGCTGCGGATCAATACGTGACAAATACGGTCCTGACGCAACAGACACTGGCTCCAGTTCAGTTCGCATCATCTCGCGGTGCCCAAACGACGGTGATGAAATGTAATCTTTTTTGTGAGTAGGAGAAGTGCATGTGATCCACACGACGGAGTTAATTAAAATACATATATTTTTATTCGTATGCGCTTTTGATTACCCAAACAAACAAGCACTGCAGCGTGCCGTGACACCCACATTTCCAACAAATTTCCGTTCGTTTAGCCGTCACTGACCTTGAAATTCTCCACACACCCAGAATGTCATTAGGTAGCAACAGCATAAAGTATGACAAATAGAGTGGGAGTAATAATAATAGAAAAAGAAAACAGCGTTACCGGATATCCGCCACAACTTTTACAAGCCGCTTCAAATTTACAGATTTAATTACAGTGGCAGGCAGAAGGAAGGATTTGTGGTAGTTCAATTTACAGGACAGTAATAGGACACAGTTCAGTGTTCATCTGGAGCTGGAACAGCTTGAGTGGCCAATAAAAGGATGAAAGGGAGTGAAGAAAGCACATAAAGCTCTTCGATGGCCGCAGTTGGATGTTTGGATTCAGACATTTTAATGTTGAATGCAAAGTGTATCTTCAAAGTGCGCACACACCCAGAATTTCATTTTTTATGACTTTAGTCACTTGGACCGGATATCCCGTTGTTCAGATCTAAAGCCATGTGTTTCATCGTCTTCTGGTAAAGTCTCTCTTTATTTGATGTGATTGTATCTTTGGACCAAATAGGATGCTGGAAAACTAAGTCACTCTTTATCTTTAACTTTCCATCAAACATCTGGAAATTTTGTGACATAATCTATTTTTAAAAGCACTTAGTGGCATTTATGGAAGAACTACAAAGTAAAGCGTAGTACAGGAGGGTTGGTTTTTACCAGTCTGTTCCCATCCAACTGTCATGCAAAGTTTGGATGAATTTTTAAAATGTCGCAAAAATTAAAGAACAATAAAAGAAATTGAGAAACAGGCATGTTTCCATCTACTGGCTTTAGTCAACCAGGCCTTGCAAAGTGTAATTCCATCAGATGTGAAGTAGAGGTTGCAGAAGTAGCATGTACCACATTTCTCATAAAAACTGAGAGAAAGCATTCAGAAATGTGTTTCTTTGTGGTGGATTGTTCCGTTTGCCTTTTCTAACGAGATACTTATCTTTGTTAGCAACTTCTAGTAAGTTTTTAACTTAAGTACCCTATGTTGCATATCTCCATAAAAGAACCTCATGTAAAGTACATAAAGTAAGGTGCTTATATGGATATATGCAATGTATATCTATGCAAGTACCTTATGATAAAAACTACTATTAGCCTTTAATGTAAAATATTGCTAACTGGATATCAACAGGAAATCACGGCAAAAGCTTTGAAAAAAATCAACGTATCCTCACCGGTTTTCCAATCTGGCTCAATACTCATTACCTGTTCTGTGTCTTTGGATTGTTTTGTGATAAACTCGTGTCATTGAATCCACCTTCAACAGCACTCCATTCTCTTGGCTAAAGTACATCCCACACTGTGTATCTGCTGTTCATCTAAATCCATCTCTGTCTAGACTGGTGAGGAAGCAAAAAGCAATGAAGGAAAAGGGAGGGCAGCGGCGTAAGAGGAGAAGAGGCAGAATGTCTATGTGTCTCTGCCTGGTTTAATGACTGATACTATGAGGGTCCTCATCCTGGTAAAAAAGAAATGGTGCTCTCATTGTATCAACGTGCCATGAGTCATGCAACAGCCTGCTAAACAACATGCTCCGAAGAAGCGAAAAGGCAGATAGGAACAGAAAGACAGATGATGAGAGAGGGAAAGCAGACAGAGAGAAAAGGCGATGGCAGTTTTATTAAAACAACAACATGGTTGGAGTCGTGCGTGCATCAAGCGAATCACACTTGATGTGCGAGCGGTGTGAAAAACACAAAATCAGGCCACAAGCAAAGTCGTTAGAACCATTTCACAGTCTACAGCTGCTGATGGTAAATCATGACAACAATCTGTGAAATTGTCCAGTAAATGTCTGGTCTGTTTCTTCATGACTGATTTGACGCAGCACAGTGGTGTTTGCAACGGGGAGTGAAACGCTCCGACTCAGCTAAAAAACAAAGGCGGAAAATGCTGCAAGTTTGTAACCGCGACAAGAGTGACAATGATTTTCAAACTCTGAAGTAAAATTTGAGAACAGAATGTCTCCATATTAAGTGATTTAAGCAGAATCCAATGCATCCACTTGGTTGAGGTCACATTTTTCAAAGAGGACAAAAAACCAGGAATGTGACACTTTGAAGACAACGTCTCAGCATTTGAATAGAAACACAACGTTGATGGTTTCAGACTAAAGCCTCTTTCACACGGAGACGATTTTAGGTGCATCCTCAAGCTTTTGTCATTGTGGTTGTGCGTCCACATGAATTTGGCATCCTGGGAGACCAGAAATGATCATTTGGTGAGTATATCCAATCAGAGCTGTTTTGACATTTTTAAAAAACATTTTTATTAAAATAGTGCAACACAATATTTTTATAAGGCATTCTATAGCTAGTCCATTGAACTACAAAATTGTAATCAACATAACCACAATAGCCAAACACTAGTGTTGACATATAATTTAACACGGGATAAAAAAATAAATAAATTATGCGACCAACATTTAGTTTTATGTTGTCGTCAAGTAAAACACACACCCTGTGAGGGTCCAGTTGGAGGAGGGGAAAGAAGAATTTGAAAAGCAATGAGTCAAACTAAGAGGAATTAATTAGCGTCTCATTAATCACATTCTGGTCGAAACTAATGTCTCATTCCACGAATCCAGACGGTGGGCAGGGAGCAGACGAAGGGTGGTGTCTGAGCGCGTGTCATGAGCAAACAGGGCGATGTGTAGCAGTAGTTAATGAAATGGGTGGTTATCAAGGCAAACAGGCTTCATTAAGTCCAGTGTAATGACCTGTGTCGCTTTTCATCTCTTCTTCACTCACTCTCTCTCTCTCTCTCTCTCTTCTCGTCTCTTGGCGCTCTTCTCTCTCTCTTTTTCTCTCCGCTTTCATTTTACTTTGCACGGAGTGGGCTACTCAAAGGAAGGAAACAATGCAAGGAAGTTTAGAATGTCTCCCAAAAGAATAGGAGCTCATTCTGATGCAGTTTGAGAAAAATATTCACTGCCTATTTACTACCGTAACCGCATGGCCCCCAGAAGACATCTCTTGGTGTTCCTCTAAAGCCGATTAAATGTTCATGAGCCAAAAGTGGGGATCACCTGTGTAATATCCCGCTGCTCCTCCATGGCAACAATCCTCTGCGACCCACAGAGGCATGAAGTGGTCAGAAAACCTCAATACCTGGTTGTACCTGGCACAAACATCATGGAACTGGTGCATGTTCTTCAACAAGATCATTATGCTTGTCGATGTGCTGAAGGAGATTATGGGATATGTAGAATTCACATATTGTCTTCTGGATGTAGAGATAGACCTTTTAGGTGCTTTTACAGCTTTCCAGTCTTTGCCAAACTAAAGAAGTTTGATTCTTTTGATGCAAAGTTGAGCTTGTTTCCTCTGGGGGCAGGTTGTCATTGTTGTCCTTCAACTAAAGAACGCCTGACTGTCAAGTTGCTGGGATCAGTCAAACAAAACGGAAAATGAGTTAATGCAGGTTTAAAATCCTGATGGCAATTCTTATGTATTGCTTCTTAATTTGAGAACATTGTACAATAGTTTGAAAAACCAATCAAAATCTAAAAGTAACAAATTTTGCGGATGGAACAAATATTAAAAGCGATAAGTGATATTTATGTCATCATCACAAAATAGTGATCGTTTTCTCAAGATAATGAGATAACGTCTTTCACTATCAAGAAAAAACAATAGTTTTTTGAGATAAGATGATTATCTCACCTTTTCTCAATGGTTTTATCAAGATAATGGGTTAATTTCCCGATAGAGTTATTGAGATAAGATAATTTCCCAATGGTTTTCTCGAGATAATGAGTTACGGTTACAGACAGAGGAAAAAATACATGTGGAAATCATCTGCGCTCTGCTGTGAAAAGATTTTCCCTCCAAATCATTAATTTAATGTTCAAAATAAGTTCTGGTGTTGGTATGGTAGATTACTAATATGAGGAACACGAATACTAAGTTTTTTTTTTTATGTTCTTGTCATAAAAAAAACATCCATCGGCTGGTATTATCCAAGCTGGCAATGGCAATTTTGGTATGATATGAAATGTTTAAGGAATACAAACCATCCATCTCTCTGATGGTCTGTCCGCTGTTAAAATTGACAGAAGATTGTCTGTAGCTGTAACTTTACGAAATAATAATTAGGACCCTGACAAACTTTTCAAATTAGCTAGCATCCTCAAACAACAGTCACATGGCAATTCTAAGTTGGGCATCGTTTAGTTTCACCTCTTTGTTAAACGGCTTAATGAGGTGGGCTCATTTTCACCCTTCATTACCCAAGATGCAACCTTGCATCTTCTCCACAGGCCAAAGCAAATAGGACCGAGCCACTTCACACGTTGGTCTTCATAGGAATCAAATCACAAATCATAAAGTCCCCAGAGACTCACAGGAAGGACCGGTGACACGTCTAAACCTTAATTAATGTCGTCTCAACAACTTTTCATTCAAACAAACCAATCAATCTTTTTACTTGACATTTGAAAAATATTCCATGTTAAAACAATCAAAGTAAAAGAAAAGTAACAAACACCAGGAGTTTGTCTAAAACAGAGGATCATTTGAAAACAGTGAATCAAACAGGCAAAATCAAAGCAAAGGGATGGACTGAGGCCTCAATCCAGATCACTTCTGATACACACATTCACACAACTAAAGCAGACGGAAAACAAACGGAGGTTCAAGCACAGAGGAAAACCTCCAGAACCGCTAAACAGTGAGAAACAACCTCACGCCTTGTCCTCTTTCCCCGGTTACAGGGAGACGAAGCACTCCAGTCTGATGAAATGCAATTGTTAAGATATTCAGGTCACTGAAAGGTTACTCTGGCATACTTTATAATAAATTTAGCTTCCATGTTTTCTCTATTATCTAATTTTTTTCCCATCAGGATTCATTTTTGTCTTTTTTTTTGTCTCCCAGCACCTTCTCTTACTATTTTGGCTCAACCCTCCTTTCCCCTCTTCAGCCTGATTTCTGCTGCTGTTGTGCAAAGCCTGCGTCGTTCGGTTGCTCCGCTGTAGCTTCTTATTGATTGCCAGCAGAAACGTGCTGTGATTTCATTTAGAGCCGAATAAAAACACTGAGCAATCCCCCCTGAGAGGAAATTAAAAAGGTAAGGGAATGCTTCAGTAATCTGATGATTGAATTATTAACTCACTCAGTGACTTCTAATTATTGAGATTAGAAAAAAAAAATGAGTCAGTGAGATCAGACGCCTCAAGAACAAGAAAGAAAAAGAAAGAAAGAAAGAAAGAAAGAAAGAAAGACCTGCAGTTTGAGACGTGGAGGAGGAATATTGACAGATTATACGAATTTAAACACTGAAACAACAAAACAAAGCCTTTCCAAAGTATTCAAACCCTCTGAAAAATGTATTTATGAGTAGGATTTTATGTGACAAACCGAAACAACATAGAAAATATTTGAAACCCAGATGTAAAATAACATTTTTATGAATACAAAACTGTAGTGTTTTGTGATTATAGGAGCTGCTCCTCAGTGAAACGCTGGCAAAAACATTATTGAAGGGTCAATAGAGGAGCCATGTTGTGATAACTTCCAGAAGGCGGCGTTTCAAGAGCAGGAGCTTCTTAAAGAGACAGCAACCCATTTTCAAAATTATATAGTCAAATTTCTGTTAATTTATGTTTTTGTTATATACAGCTGTTTTTTTATAACAACTGAAGGTAGCAGTTACTTGACTGTGCTATAAAATGGCATTATGAGCCTGTAAAATACATAATACTGCCCCTTTAAAAATCCTGATAATTGTTTAGCGAAGGTCATCAAAGGTTAACCAGCTCTTCCACTCACTTTATCATCAAATAAAAACTGCCGACTAATTGCGCTACTAGAATCCTCACTTAGTAAGCAATTTAGTACACTAACAACAGGCAGCATAAGGTAGTGCTAACAAATGGTTAGCTCTACTTTTGTAAGTTTTGCTGAACGTGGAGCATACAGAACTGCACTGGATACTTTCACAAATACTGGACATTCAAGGGTTGAAGCAGGTTTGTTTGAGGTTGGTTTTTTTTCTTTTTATCGGAGCCTCAGAAAATATTTAATGAAAAAAAAAAGCAGCTCTTATTTTCATTTTGAGCAAATGACTAATGACGTCCATCAAATCTAATCATAAAAAAATAGAAAGCAAACCATAAAAGTTAGAATCTGCAAACTAATAAATGGGAAATGCGACGGAGAGACTAAGACTAGAAGTTGATGGATTTAAAAAAAAGAAAAGGAAAAGGAGGTTGTAATGGCCATTTGGAATACAATAATGGAGCCATTAAACCTGCTCTACCTTAGTGCTATTAGTTCTGAAAAATTAGGAAAAAGGCCCTTCAGTGTACCACAGTTTCCTCTGCTTTGTAATAGATTGTTTCTATGCAGCGGATAATGGATCTCAGAAGAGGAAAAAGAAAATGAATAATGACTGTTTAGAAGACTTTTATGGATTTAATATAGGACCATTTGCCTTATGCGTTTTAGTTAATGACTGGGTAGAACACTCTCCACAGTTAAGGTAAGAATGATTGCTTAAAGTGGACTTTGGGTAGAATTTAAGTATAATTGAGGCAATTTATTAGACATGCCCCCATCTCTGCTGTGTATGCCAAAAGACGCTCAGCAAAAAAGCCCATATGGCATTGTTTTCCCCTGAGGTTAGCTGAAGGAGTATCACTTTAGCTTTTGATGTCTTCTGTTTCCATTTGATGTGCCAACATCCCTTAGATTTAAGCAAGCTCTGCACTGGTGGCAATATAACTCTATATAGTGGACCCCTGCATTTGTGGGGGTTTAGGCAGGCGGATATCTAAAAGCCTTAACATACTTAAGATCCCACTCAGAATGCTCATAATTGTCCATTTTAATACTTCAGACATCAAATATACCTTTCACAGTAGAAAGCATCTTAGCACTACCATGGAAGCCAATAGCTACAGGTTTCTTTAGCCAATCAGCTCAGAGGAAAATAAACAGGGCTCCTGGATTGGCTGCTTTGCAAACGCCAGCCAAAAGCATGTCAGTTAGCATTGAGCCTTGGTTTTTTAGCTTCCCAAGCTGCATTTTCTTTCAAATATTTTAGATATGCTCAACAAAAAGAAAATGAAGTGATGTTGCACAGAAGAATTCTCAAATAATAAATCGCCAACAGGTGATTGTAGGTAATGGCGAAGAAACCAACTTGCGTTAGCGTTTATGACAGGCTCTGCTATTAGGCAGATGCAGTAGCACTGAAAGGGGAAGGCCTGAGTAGCGCAGACACAAGCAGGGTTGACAGCACTAAGACCCTCCTCCTGTCTCTGATTGGTTGTTTCTGACATTGTTTCTGTACTGGAGCTGAATTCTATCACAGATTATCGCTGTCATTTTATAATGTCGGGGCTTAGTAACAGTTTGACCAAATGTGTAAATAAATGTTGCATATTACCCGAGTTTAAGAAGAAATCAAAACCTGAGTATGGATGAATGTCAAAGTACTGTGTTAAAAATACTTTGTGTTTTTGCTTTTTTTTTTTTTTTAATATCTGAACATCAAGAAAATTGTGGTAAATATGATAAAATATTTACATATTTGTACTGTACTTGTGTTTGAAATAACATTAAAAATTTAAAATATACAAGTTGTGTCCCACTTTCTCTCTTTCACCAGAGAAAGTTCAACTTGTTTTCATGGAAACAGAAGCAGTGTTTTACACACCTCTACTTGTATCATAGTTTACTCTCAAAGAGATAGCAGATCGTGTCTCCACAGGTGATAATCTGGTTGGATCTTTTTTTTTTCAATCAAACTCTGAATAAACAAAGTTTGCTATTATCTTGAGCGTATCGCTTGACATTAACCAATTTGCATAATCACTCCTTTTCATCCTGACGCAACATGCTCTCTAGTTCATATTTGGTTCTGATGATTTTTCTCATCCTGTTTTGTCCTCTCTCTGTTGTTTCTCTCCACTTCCCCTCTCGGTCAGAGGTATCAGTGTGTGAGACGCAGAAGGGTCTGCATCTTAAGGTTGTCTAATGCAATTAACTCGACCACTGGGTTTTGCCATACATGTGCATGTGTGCGAATATGTTCGTCTGAGGGAAGGAGGAGAGCTTTACGCTTAGAGGAGACGGTTAGCATCAGTGGGCTTTTGGCTCCTTTTCTAGGCGATCACTGTCTCTGTGTGTGTGTGTGTGTGTGCGCGCGCGTGTGCGAAGGTAAGAAATGTGGGTTTCTGCCTCCCTTCAGCCTCGCTGCACATATTATGCTTGTATCTGCGTGTGACTATGTGTGTATACATAATGAACGTTTTGACTCTCTTATTTTCCAGACCAGTGGATAAAATCATGCTGGAGCATGTTTCAAGTGGAAAAAACAAAGGGTATCAGGTCACATCAACCAAATACACACAACATATGTTACACAGACACCAAAAACTGAATGAGAATCAAACTTTATATAAACTAGTTGTTCGCTACTTATTCAGTGGATTTCACCCCCAACTTTCAGATGAAAACTGAGCGTATAAACCAGTGGTATCCAAACTATTTCTGGGCCCCCCCTACGGCTTACAAATAGCTGTCTGGTGGAACGATGTGTGTGAGCGAAGGGGGGGTGGATTCTTAGAGACTCCCTGTTATACTCTGCCCCGGCTCCAGACGAACAAGGGGGGGAATCAACTTTTTTTGGGGCAAAATGAATCGTAGCTGAACATAGACAACAACACCAACAGCCTACAAGCTACTTGTTAACAAGCTTAAGGTGCTGTATTGATATTAGCTAGTCATCTTTTAGCTAACTTTACCTGCATCCAACAGCTTTACTCAACTCAGTCGGTTAGTTTGGGGGAAAAACTGTGAAAAGTTCTTTGCGTTTTGCTGGTTTGCTGCCGTGATTCTAACACACCTGCTAGCTTCAGCAGCAGGTCTCCTTCACAGGTGGAAACCCAGCGCCAGCGTTGCAGCGCTCATGTTGCGTTTAAAGGCGGCTCGGAAAAACAGGTTACGACATGTTAACAACGGATTAAACAGTTTTAACTGCTGATAAAAGTGACAGAGGACACAAATATGGGAAGTGTGGAAGCCCCTACTGTATCAAATTGACAAAGGAGTAACAGAGAGTTGGTCATTCTAAGGTAAAAACCCAGCGCATACAGCGTTCATGGTTTTTTTTTTTCATCCAGACGGCTTCCAGCGCCCCCCCTGCAATGGCACGGCGCCCCCCCTAGGGGCGCGCCCCACAGTTTGGGAACCTCTGGTATAAACGCACATACTAAACTTTTACTAATGCTGGGTCATCACAACTTCATCTTATTTGGATTTACTCATTAGGAAGAGATCAACCAACACAAAGTGGTACATAGACACAATGAATATTATTGTTTATAACTGGACGGCAAAAACATGATTCTTTTACTTGCCATCCATAGCTGCACTGTCACTATAAAACAATTCTGTTGGAAGAAATAAAACCTGGAGATGGAGGAATTATAAACTTAATGCAGTGCACCACAGCAAAGGGAAAAATAATGCACAAAAAAGTTGGACAACTCAAAGCCATTCGTATTCCTTTTTCTCGCTGCATACAGACCCGTTGCTACAGCAACTGACTGACAATAGCTCCACTAGTGTGTCAGGATTCAACACCAAAAAACACTCAAACATTTACCACACAAAGAACAGAACATTCAGTCTGTTGCAATTTTATGTTTTCAAGCTTGATGTTTATTTTGCAATCATTTGAACACGGCGGTGGTCTAAAACACAAAGCACATTTTCATTTAACCCCATTTACTCGAATACCAAAACATAAAACCGAGGTCCGTCAACTGACTTCAGAAGTAACTTAATTAAATAGAGTAAATGGAGTCGACTTTTGTGTAAAAAAAGCATTCTGGGAGGATGAAAGCAGTAAAGCACTTTTTTTGGCAATATGCAAATGACTACGTGAGGCAGAAGTTAAATTATCCTGGACGAGCTCTACCTACAGGGAAACATGGTGGTGGAAACGTCATGTTTCCGTGTGAAGGCATAGTTGTGTAAGTAATTTCAATTCAAGAGATTTTAAATTTAAAATGTTGGTTATTTTGTCGATATGTCATTTCGATTATTATAATGTTTTGATTAAAATTTACAATGGACCCTGCAATTATCTCAATTAAAAGCTTTAATTCAGTCCCACCACCAACCCTCAGACATTCACGGGGCATACGTTCCTTTGATTTTTGGCAAAAACGAAAGTAGGAAAATAAAACCCAAAGTGAAAACAAGCCTATTTTCCATCAGCAAAGCGAGAAAGAGAAACAACAACAAAAAACCTTCCTATTGTGGAAAATAATCAACTCAAATAAACGCTAAATGTTTCTCTTTAATCAGGCTTAAAATTACAGAGGACTGTTGCAATTAGTTGGCCTTTGTTGTGTAGATTTATGTTAAAAAGTGTGTGGTTTTAATCAGTAATGTAACAGAATGCATTCACTATTAATCATCTTTTTTATTTTCTTTTATTTTTTGAAGTTAAAATACATGTCGATGGGGTTATAATTGCAACAATCTGCTGTGAAGCAGAGGTCTGGAGAGCAGAAAGTGAGGCATACAGGAACTTCATCGTTGCTCCATTCGTTACATAACTGCACGAGTTATTACGCATCACATCTTACACTGATTTTGTGCCTTTAAGGCGTGTTGCCACCCATATGTGGAGCTGAACTCATGGCGAGGTGAGCCTGCTTCCACTACAGGAACTGTAACCAGGAACAATGTGGCGTAAAATGTGACGAGGTCAACACAAATGATCGGATACCAGAAAACATCTGATGAACAGCAGTTCAGAGACACATCAAGGCTGTTCTAAGGTAAGCAAGGAGCCTCCTCTGTCCATAACCCAGGCCTTTTAAAAGAGATCTTTGAAAATCAGTCTTGTAAGATTACTTTTAAAGCCCCTTTTCAGACATGTGCATAGTTGTAGTCCATACTTGTAATGACATATAACGTTATGCGGTAAGTTTAAGTTGAAATGATAACAATTCATCCATCCTTCCACTTATTATCCTCCCCTATCCAACAGATTCAAGAGTAAAACCCTGTGATCCCTCCACCAATCAACACCCTCCTGCTCATTCTGTCGGGGTTCCCAGGGTGTTACCAGAAGGGATATTTAATCCCTGTGGTGAGTTAAGTTCTGCCATGTAACACTTCTTATGTCAATACCCCACGACTGGCTAGAGCTCCTAACCTGATTTCTCTGGAAACCCTCATATAATAAACTAATTTTTGCCTTTTGTACATGTGTGTGTTGGACTAAGCTGTGTTCATCATGATGTTCAGCTGAGTCAGAACTGGTTGCGTTTAGGGATGCAAACAATTAATCGACTAGTGATTGTCAAAAGTTCCAATCGATTAATTATTAGCGTCCATGTAGACCTTCCTTTAGTTTTGTAATTTGGCTTCTATCCAGAAGAGGGCGCAGCTGGCCGTCCCTTGCATGGAGACAGTTGATACAGAAATAAAAATGGCAGGGCTGTCTCAAAACTGGAACGATCCGGAGACTGGTGTGAAATGCCAAATGCACTTTATCCTCTACTAGTTCCTTAAGTTTCACCTAAATAGCGCTCATGGTGCAGCGGCGTCAGCATGTTATGAAAATATAAACCTTTATGTTATGGAGAGACGGTTGGCCATCTAGAGACGAGAAAACGATTTTAAGAAAATGTCCGCTGATCAATCACTCAGTCAATCAATTTGATCAAACTTGAGATTAACTCATCGATGACTTACATCCCTAGTTGCGTTACATTTGCCGCTAAATACATGCAAATTTTTTCCACGTCTAAGGATCTGTAGATCAGAACTCAGTGCTATATGCACAGTTATAAGTGTCCCCAAGCAGATAAATAATTATGATTGAAATAATTCTAAGCAGGTCAGAAAGAGCTGCAGCTGTCATTTGTTAGGTGAGTTGAATCTTTTTCTCTGCAGAGTGTTTGCATAGTTAGTTAGTTGAAATTAATGTTCTAAGTGGGTAAATACTGTGAAAGTGTAGTTCCACTTTCATTATTGCTGCAGCATTGTTTCGCATGTGTGGCACATGTAATATCTCAGGTTCAGCTGGACGTAGTATTGTGTGTGCTGCGATGTAAAATGTGTAGGAAGGTGACCTGAAGTCTGATGTGATTGGTGGTTTAAAAAACAAAAAAAGCAAATCAGCAGCTCCCATTTAGACATTTTCTGGTTATTTACTCATTTTTTAATTAGCTTTTTATATTTGTCCTTTATTTTATGTCATTTGATGTAGCCTATTACCATATGTAAATGTCTTCTGGAAGAAGTCACTTTTACAGATAAATAGTTTATAGGTTAGCTTGAATTAGATATGATGGGTGTTTTGCATTTCTTTTTATCAAATAATAGAAAAAAAAAATCTGTACCACCAACAACAGTTTCTTTGAGATTTCTTTGTATCTTTGGTCAAAACCAAAGACCTCATCAATCTGACAACCGAACAGATTGGCTTCGTGTCCGAATGAGCGCTCTGGTCACTTCAACGTAAAACACTACAATCTTACTGGGCCGGACACTGAAACATTTATGAATCCTAAATGTTTAATGATGCAGCGCCACATCCTAATGCGTGCTTGCTGGTGACTGAGTGCTTCAATATAAACACGGAGAAAGAAAAACCGACAGGGACGACTTCACTTTGTGCTGAATGAGAGAATATATTGGACATCTCAATCACACGTTACTGTACAGTAGAGGCAACTCTTGGCATGTGGCATCCCTGTTTATTTCTGACTGCTAACCACAGCACAGTGGATGGAATTAGCTGCTATTGTTTTTACTGACAAAAAGAGAAAGTTGTTGCTTAAAACTACTTATAGTTTACTTATATTGTTTTATGTGTATCTCTCTGTTTTTCTGTCACTTGCTGCTGAACTGAGGGAGAAATAAAGGACTACTCTATTGTATTTCATATTTACTAGTCCTACTATTACCATAGAGACCAGAATATAGATGACTCATAAAATATATGCCTGAGTCTTCCTGATACAGGAAGGCGCACCTATATTTTTTATGTCATTTTATCCATCACACTTTTCTTAACACACACATGCAAACACACAAAGAAAGGTAATAAGGAAACCTTATTGACCACTGGTTCAGAGCTGCCTGTTAGAATATTGTTTTCAATAAACCCACTGCCTATATTCAGCAGAAAATCTCATTCTGCTGTTGTACACAAAAATTTGCAGTAATATTGAAGAAGTCCTTCTGAAGTTATGTTGAGGAAATAAAAAAGAAATAAAAAAATGTTCCACAAAGCTCACTATGTTCTTGAATTTCCAGCAAAGCACTAATGAATACGTTATCATTAGTGATAACAGCTTTATGGCGCAAAGCAAAAGAGTAAAAACATAACTGGAAAATTTCTGAAGAAATTTAAACGGGGCCTGTCAAAGCGTGCCCGTTGGCTGGAACCCAGCGTTCTGATGCTAAAAATTAGCATCAATGCTAAGCTTAGCTAACATGTAAGAAATACATTGTGGAATATCAATGTTATATTGAACTGAATCAATTCAGTATGTAAACATAAGTGTGTAAGCTAAAATGATCCAAAATGCTAATGTCATCCTAAGGGCTGTCAGTGACATGTGGAGTATGTTGTCTTACTTTAACTTCCTCCATTCAGTTTACTAAACATAGCCAATACATTTTTTTAAAAACTGAGCTAAAATGCTTATTTAAGGGAAAAGTCTAATGCTAGTGAGAGGCATTGCACTGCTAATGTTGGTGCTAGCATTAGCAACATGCTAGCCTCCCAGATGGGAGCTGATCTACTAGTATGTTGACGCTCTTTGTCCTAAGCCATCCATTTTCTGTACACCCTTGTCCCTTGGTGGGGTCGGGAGGGGTGCTGGTGCCTATCTCCAGCTAACGTTACGGGCGAGAGGCGGGGTCACCCTAGACAGGTCGCCAGTCTGTCGCAGGGCAACACGGAGACAGACAGGACAAACAACTCCCTAGGTGTCTAGGGAGAATTTAGAGAGGCCAATTAACCTGACAGTCATGTTTTTGGGCTGCAGGAGGAAGCCGGAGAAAACCCACGCATGCACAGGGAGAACAAGCAAACTCCATGCAGAAAGATCCCAGGCTGGGAATCGAACCCAGGACCTTCTTGCTACAAGGCAACAGTGCTACCAACTGCGCCACTGTACAGAACATTTTTTGCAATTTAAGTGATGAAACTAATGATTTTGGCAAACAGAAGCCCTTTTGGCAAAAAAAATTACTCAGGCCAATATTTTAGGAAGTTGACAATATATATAATGTTGGCAAATACATATCAGAAACGGTGTGCCACATCACTTGTCATGCATCATTTTTACCTAGAATTAAAAAAAGAAATAGTAAAAAGGTCAGTTACTGGGGGACCAGGTGAATTATAAAATAATGAAAAGGGTAAAAGTAATCTGACAGGGGTTCAAAAGTAAAAGCAAAGTACTTTTAAATGCATCCAGCGTCCCAGACACTGTATTGCATATAAAATCGCTGGAGAGGCGGAACTCCTGTATGGAGCAAATATCATTACATCAGACAATATTCTATTGATTTCACAAACATTTCGCACCACAGTAATTTGTCTCCATACCTCTGCTGTTCTTTTTGTTTTCACTCTCAAACTGTATTTATTTCACTCACACAATGAAGCACTCCAGCACAGAAATCCTCAGCAGTTAAATTTAGCCCGAATGCTGTGTACTTTGCTAACACACACTTTGAAACGCTTCTGAAATATGGATGAGATTTTTTTTTAAGGGTTTCAGTATAAAGAGTGCATGAATGGAGAGAAGGGAAAAAAACAAGAGGTACACACTGGATTTATCACTAAGAGGAATGCAGAAAAAAGCTCCGTAGACAGGAACAATTACAACAATTAGCTCAAAAATGTTGCATTGAACAGCCTCCAGACGCCAGTCATGTGTTGCATAATGTAAAAAAAAAAAAAGACTCTAGTGAATGTCATATGACAGCCAGAGAGAAAAAAAGACATTTGCTACAGTTTTTCCCACCACTGCTGTCTGTAGTATAGTCTAGAATTGAAAACACAGCTGTTACTTTTATAGCCTCTTCCCTGCTGTGGTCACAGCAATTCATACAAAGGTTAAAAGGTAAAATGTTATTCATATAATAGAATTAGTAAACAGTATCACATAGTAAATGAAGTATTTTTTATCTGGTATTACTATATGCAGGCTCACCATCCTATATGTCACAGGTGTCAAACTCCAGTCCTCTTGGGCCGCTGTCCTGCAGTTTTTAGATGTGCCAAAGGCACAAAACACTGAAATCAAATGGCTTGATTACCTCCTCCTTGTGTAAATCAGTTCTCCAGAGTCCTGCTAATGACCTAATTATTCTATTCAGGTGTGGTGCAGCAGAGGCACATCTAAAAGTTGCAGGGTAGCGGCCCAAGAGGACTGGAGTTTGACACCCCTGCTCTATGTATTGAATACTTTTTCTACAGTGCCGTACAAATTGATCTGCCACCTAAAAGATTTCTTTTGTTTTAGCTTTGTTGTCACTTGCAACTACAGTATGTAACTTGTTGTTTTTTTTAAACTTCAGTTGTTTTTTTACATGTTGGTTTTAAAACTGTCAGTATTGTGACAGTGAGAATGTATGAGACACAATCTGTGGGGGAAAAAAAATAAATAAATAAATTTTGAGATTGCTACTATAGCAGTCTGCAAAAATGTAAAGCTCCCGGTCAAGAATAACCAATCAGAGCCAGAGGAGGGTCTTAGCGCTGTCAATCACCTTGTGTACGAGCTGTTCCCCGTTGCAGGAAAACAGTTAATAAATCGCCATCACTGGCTATGCTTAGTAGCATTAGCATTCATGATGGGCTTTGATGTGGGAAAGAAGCTGTAGCTTGTAAAACTGACAACATTTCGGGAAACAAACATCCTAACATTAGTCAAAAATGGTGATGGTCGTGTCATAGCAATCGACTGCCTTTTTAAAATAAGTGAACCTCAGAGGTTTGGCATTTCTCTACTTTTTTCTTTTCTTTTTGGTGGTTCTGTACAAATCTGATGCATCTTACCTGTATTGTGACAAGGACTTCAGGAAAATGGTCTGCACTGGAAAAGTGGCTGACCAGCAAGAGGCAGGTAGATAACTAAAACAAGAACAGAGGCTTTCTGTTTCATTTGAACTAATGAAACAGGAGCCACGCTGTAGGGTCAACATAACTGGGTTTTCATTCATAAATCTGGCTTAACCAACTGGAACATCGAAGAATGGCCCATAAATGATGCTACAAGCTGATTCTAACTAGAAAAGTCAACCTGTGGTTACTGACTACACCGAATAGGACCAATGCCAAAGGAGAGCAGAAGACATTAACCTGCATATCAATATCAATAAATATGGCTGACATTTTTTTATCATTGTATCAAAAACCACAGGTATCACCTGTTGGACATCAGAGAAGGATTCAATCACAGTACATCTTCTGGGTTAAAAACTGCTTTTTCATCATTTGTTTTCTAAACTTGTATAAAAATTCAAAGCCATATTGCCCAAACAAAATGTATTGATTGGTGACCGATTCCTGAATTAGGTTGTTTCCCATAAAGAAATTAAAAGCATTTAAAACAAAAACAACAAAAAAACACTAATCTCCACTTCATTTTGTGTGTTTGATCTATTTTTTTTAATCACCACTTGATCTTTTCATGGGTTTTTTTTCAGTTGCCATGGTAAACCACTAATCCTGCTTCAAACTGAACGACCACTAGGCGTTAGTAAAACTTGGGTATCTCAGAGCAAATAGACAGAACAAGTACATGAATTCAGTATTTATATCTCCCAACACAGAAAGCATTATTCACATAATCAGCTCACTGCTGATTACACAAAGGAAAAGACTGTTTGGTTTGATTCTACAGCTCTCACAGACTAACAAAAAAAGCCTTTAGTCAAAACAGAGGAAAAAAAATTGCATGTATGTGGAGTTTTTCACAACACTTTTTAGAGTATTACATTGTTTACATTAGTTTGATGATGATGATGATGATGATGATGATGTCCCTAATAGCTTACTTGCATTTTTCCTGACTGCTACAGATATTTGGATCCAAAGCTGCTGGACGACCTTGATAAAATACTACAAAGGTTGAAAAAGCTTGACAGTGATCTGGCAAGGCATCGCCTGAAACGTTTAAAGCTTTAAGAGATATTCCTGAGTTAAAACATACAGCCACAGTCTTCAATAAAGTGCTGTCCTGCTTCTGTCAACAGTATTTTAATGCACAGTGAGGTCGGGTCAATGCAAAAAGAAGATGTGACATTTCAAAATCTTCCTCATTTCATGACGAAATTAAATAATTTTGCAATGAATAAAAATAGAAACAAAACTGGGAGCCGGTGTTTGGTAATCATTGTTAGACTACAGTAATTTTACACTCTGAGCTACTGAAGTGTTTTACTAGGTGGTTAATTGAAAGTTGACGCCAAGTTATTATTGCCCACTGCAGAAACGACCAGAAGTTCAGACTCTGTGGAACAGTTTGGATCTGGAGCTGGACAATAAATCAATAACAATATGTATCGCAATATGTCAGAAACTGCACTGCATTCTGGGGGATGTAGGCAGAGAAAAGATAGTGGCCACTCAACCTCTGATAGCTAGGCCTGTCACAATAAACAATAAATCAATTAATCGCATGATAAACTAAAACAAACTCAATAATTTTTATTTGCTTGATTTATCGATTTTCAGAAATCATTTTATTTGTTGTTTCTGTTGTTTTTTTTTTATAATATTTATTTTGGATATCTAAAATGTCTTCCAGTTCCAATGTTTAAATGCTCATCTGAATTTAAAGTTTATGGATCTTTGAGAAAGTGTTCTCGCATTGTTCTTCCATTATTACTATTAAATTACTGGGACAATTTATCATCTGGCAAAATTTGTTATTGTGAAAGGCCTACTCACAGCCAACTAAGAAAAGCTGGTGGGAACAACAATTTGTTACTTAGCAACAAGCTGTTGAGTAACTTGCATAGCAACAGTTTCGGATTTCGCCACCGTCCCTCATAACTGCTTTAAAATAAAAAAATGAGATCAAGTGACAACTGTGGATAAAATGGGGAAGGTGTGGTTGTATTTCATATATTTCAAACAAAAAAAGAATCAATAATTATGAATATCGACTGATAAGAAACGTTTATATTGTGATGAGTTTCTCAGCCGTATCGTCTATTTGGAAATTTTGGAAATGTAAAGTCGCTGAAGCCAATATAGTCTCTCTCTTCATTGTGAATACTATTGAAAAGGGTAAAAATCACTGATTTTGGCTCAGCAGACATAAAATGCTAAAGAGCCTTGATCTGATCTCAATAAAACTTCCAAGACATCCAAAATAGTTTCCTTTGACTTCAGATTTTTAAGAAAAGAAAATAACTCGCTGCACCATAAAGAGCCATTCAATTAGAGCACAATTATTTCCCCCCCGAAACACAATTATGAAAACAATTAGTTTCCTGGGAACATAATTCCGAGCAAAACGGCTTCACAACAAGTCGTTAGTGCTGCAATAAAAATGTTCCAGTTTAGCAAGTCTACACAGGATATCCCCCCGAACCCCGCCGGCTGAAAACAGCTTTATAAACACGAGAGATTACCCACCCCAACAAAGTGTACACTTCCCTGAGGTACAGCGGTTAATTAGAGGGTTGTAAATATTTAAAGGGAACAGAGAAGCTTTAAATGAGGTGCGCCGAGAGTGTGAAATTTACAACACATGTCCCCAGATGCAGCTTCGATCCATTTCCAGGGCTTTTACTTCGACTCGGTGTATTTAACACCATAGCCGAGAGCGCGTCTTCAGGCTCTGCCTTTTTCTCTTCCCCTGCTTCAGTCTCAATTTAACGTTGAAAGCGAGATCAGATCTTTCTGCCAGCAGACACAGGATCAACAGCTGAGGGGTTTAACTCAGGAGCAGCTGGAAATCAGTGGAAATATTCAAAAAAAAATGTTTGTTTTGTTGAACAGGTGGAAAATAAACATACACTTAATATTTGTCTTGTATAGAGGACAAAAGAGTCAAGGTTGGATAATAATAAACCTCATTTGAACACATAAGTAATCATAAAATCAGTCGCTGTAGCATTTTCATAATGAAATACTCATTCTTTATGTTCAGAAACAACCAATCAGAGGCAGGAGGAGGGACTTAGCGCTGTCAATCAAGTTTGTGTACGCGCTGTTCACACCCTCCCTCGAAAAGCCTGTATAATCAAGATTGCCGGTTTGCTGTAGCTATGCTAATGGTGGAGAAACAGCCTAATATTAAAGGGAACACCATTTATCTGCCATCATCGGTGGCTATGCTAACTAGCCTTAGCATTCACGACAAACTTCACTATAAACTGACAATGTCAAGACTTTACTGCTGATTGGTTGTTTCTGACGAGGAGGTTGATGGATGCAGTTTGGCATCCAACCGCAGTTAAAATTATATAGCAGTCACAAATTGCATCATAAAGTTCTCTATCTGTCTGTCTATTAAAATTAGAAGCCAAATTTAAAATACATTTCTTTAGAAAACGGCTTTAGATTTTTAACTTCTGCATTTTTTTTTTTTTACCTTTTTTTATTGTGCTTGTTTTTAACTAGCACTGATTTATTGTGTTGTGGTTTTATGTGTTTCATCTTGTAAAGGACTTTGGTCAATACACAGCTTTGCTTGGAAAGTGCTACAGAAGAATAAAGGTCTTATAGCACTACGGTCAAGTTTGTTTTTAAAAACGGAAAAATACGTGTTAATGATCATTTATGTCTAAAATCATGAGATTCTAGCCAAGATGATGTTAAGACACAAAAATAAATGCAGGGATAAAAAACATAAAATAACACTGCAGAATGAGAAATATATAAAAACCACAATAAAATCTATATATCCTTGCATATACTCAGTGTTTACATTTTTTATGTTTTAAGTCATTTTTTAAAGAGATGAGAAGTGAAAACTTATGTTACTCACTCCAAAGTGTGAGATTAATGATAAAGTTTATTATAAATATTATTAAATTATACTGAGATGTCACTATTCACTTTCAACACTGTGTGAGGGGAAAAATGCAACTGCTGTTCACAATTCTCCATGTTAATTGTATCCTATTGCATTTTAACATAAACTAATGGAATTGACTTAAATTGTTGAATTAAATAAAAATGTTCAGTGAGGAAAGATGTAAAAGAATCTGCATGTTTTCTGGTTCTGCTCTCCTCTGCAGCGGTGGAGGGAACCCGGGCAGCGCGGTGAATAATTCTCTGAAAAATGAAGCAGCGCCTGTTCATGTCAGCTCTGCTTTACAAGAGGTAGCTGCACATCTGAAGCACAGCGCAGCAAAGTGCTGGATGAAAGCAGCACTGACTCGGCTGTGGGATTTAAAAAAGAAAAAAGAAAAAAAAAGTGTGGTGAAATGGAGCGTTAAATGTTTTAGGGCACACTCTAAAAGGACATTGTTCGGCTTTAACATGTTGCTAATCACGGCGCTCTAAAGCACTTCAGGAAATCTGTCGGTCTGCATCACCGTCGGAGCGCAGAGGAGATTGGATTTACGGGAAATGTTTATGAACTGTTGTGCAACGTAAAAACGATCCTCAAGATGTTGCTGTTGCTGAGAGAAACCGACAATCTGCTGCAGAAGGAACAACAAAGAAACACAAGCAGGTGGCAAAGAGCGACCCGGTTCCTGGAAACGTCGGCGCCGAGTCCCGAGGTCACTAACAAGTCAAAGTTAGATAAAAAGTCACGGAGGGTTTTTATGTTTATATAGTTAAATTACAGAGGGGGGTAAAAAAAACATAAAAAAATTACAGGGATAAAAAGCTACTCAACAGTTTTAGGGCACATTTGTAAAGTGTGCTTAAAGAAACTTTAAAAGTGCTGAAGTAATGATGAATGGTGCACTGCTGAGTCCGGTCATCTGTCAAAGTAATGGATGCTCTGGAGTTAGGAGAGCTGCTAAACGTTCAGAGAAGGTAGAGGAGTTGTTCACGCTGCAGTTTATTTCATTCTTGTTAGTTTGTCAAAAATGACTGACTGCATAAAATCCATATATACTGTACATGGACAGACAAGTTGGATGGCAGATGTGCTTAAAATACATTTTTCTTACATTGCATTCCTTAACTCAAAGGCATAGACCCTTAAAGGTTGTGTAAAATTAACTTTGTTGAGTTTTACTTTATGTTATAATGTTATTCCCTCATTATAAACATACCTTGAGTGTTGTCTTGATTCTTTCATTCATGTTTGAGAAATCCTTCAATCTCCATGACAACCATTCAGTTGTTTAAAATGCCTGGTTGGACCTAGCTCCGCCTTTCAGGACAAAGCTCCGCCTCAGAACTGCTGACTTCCTCACTCAGCTCCTTCAGACTAGCTAGAAGCAATTAGCAAACACCTGGTGGAATTGAGCATCTATTGAGCTCATTATAGGAGCTACGTCTCATTAGCTTCCATTGACCATAAAATTGAACAGTTTGACATTTAAAAAAAAATTAATTGGCAGAATGGAAACACTGCAATTTATAAAAAAAACCTCTCTTTCTTCGATAAGAAGTTTTTGTAATGGAAATGCAGCTACTGAAACGCTGGTAAAAACTTTAAGTGTTTAATAGAGGAGCCATGTTGTGATGACTTCCTGAAGTTTCAAAAAGAGCAGGAGCTTCTTAAAGAGACATAGACCCAATTTTGAGGCGTTAAATTTCTTTAACTTTTCTTTTCACTTTGTAAGTCATAGTTGACATATACAGCATTTTCATAGCAATTGATTGTGAAACAAAATGGCACTATGTAGCTGGAAAACACCTAACACTGCCCCTTTAAATAACGGATCAGATCCTCCATCTAGCCTTTCTTGTATTCACAGTGTAACAAATGCTTTGGCCTCTTTCGGGATCCCCCAGCAACAAACCGTTTCCTACCTGTTACTTTGAGTTGCGTTGTCCGTCGCACCTGCTTGGATCCGTACTGCAGTTCGCACGTGTAGTTCCCGGCGTCGCCCTCCTCCACCTCAGGAATCCAGACATGCGTAGTGTTGACGGTAACGGAGCTCCTCCATTCCACTCGCTCACACTCCTAACAGGAGACTCCCGTTTAGCCGAAGCAGACTCCGAGAGAATAGGCGATGGTGCATTTTCAGAGCCGTACCTTATACCAGGTCATCTGCGGTTGTTTGTAAGGAGCCAGATAGTCTTCGATGTCGGGACAGGTGATCATTTTGCTGTGGGTCACCTCGGCCTTCTCCAGGTGCCGGATCTTGCTGCTGTAGCACTTCCCCTCGTCGCTCTCCTCCACGGTCATCGACATGGACACTTTCATGCAGTACGTCGAATTCCTGAAGAGGTAACAGGGAGCATTGCCAAAATGGTCATATTTAGGAGATATAGTATGTTTGCAGAAGTAAAGTTTTTGATCATTCCCTAATAAAAGGAAGAGGTGTCGACACGCATATTTAAAACAAAGCAGCGAGAAATGGTAGAAAAGAAATAGTAAATATTTGAAATTTATGGCAAAGCTAGACTGAAAAGAAACATTTTTGGTCCTGATTTAAAGGAGTTTATCGTTCCTTCTTCAGGTTTTCAGGGAGTTGATTCCAAAGCTGAAGCGATGCACCTAATGGCGCTGACTACACAAATAAAAGTAAGTTACTTTTAAATGTTTGACCAAACTTGTGAAGCTGTGTGAAATACTTTTGTAGACACGAAAAATATGTGGTTAAAAGTATTTTGTAGACAAACTGTAAAGTTTGTCCAAATTCTGTTCCAGGTTTGAACAACATATTTCAAAGGCAGCAGACACACTTACAGGTCAGACGTTTGATGACACATCGATCTTAAAAAGCATCTGAATCGGAATCAACAGAAGTTATGCTGACCGTGTATTTAGTTGGTGTCAAATCAATACCAAAATATGCAGCATCGCACACATTTAGGGACATCATTTATGTCGGGAAAGTTAAATATAAAAATATATTTTGTATACGCAGGCCTGCATCTCTGAGGCGTGAAAGGACTCTTGAATCAGTCTGAGTGGGTTTGTTTGGAGCTGATTTGTTTAGCCATCCAAGGATTAGCCACAACAACAGTGACATGAGTCATTCCTCCATTTGCTCAAAACAGAAACTGTGTAAAACGGTCTTCATATCATTTTCACGGCTGGAATGCCAAGCAGACCCTCAGGCACTGTTGTGGGTATTTTTTGTCAATTCATGGCCCTCCTAAGCTACCGTACAGGACATCATGGACGTCACTGAAGGTTTGAATCCACGTAAACATCTGACAAGCTGTTAGCATTCTATTAGCTTGTGATCTCACTCTGCATTTTGCCACAGTGAAGTTACGCTGACGTGCCCTTGAGGTGACTTTAAGTCAGAGGATTAAAGAAGGCGACTTCAACATTTTCAAGTTAAATTTGGACTTAAAGTCTTAGGTTGTGCTGAAGGTGATGGGGGTTTTGTATGTTTTTGTGTAGGGAGGCTCAGCTTGGTGTTTTCTCCCAAGTTAACCTCGAGACACAAAGCAACATTGATCTATTTCTCTTTCATCCTCTGTAACACACACGCACACACTCACCTATTGTCCTTTAACAACAACCTCTCATCTAAGTGGATCTAAACCACTTATCCCATCAATTGAGTGTGTGTGTCTTGCATGTGTGTGTGTGTCTTCCAGGGGGCGCTGGGATTTGGGTCACTGACCTAACTAAGACCACTGAGCATTGAACTTGGAAAGCTTTTTATCCATCCGGTGCTCCCTTTCTCTCCAACCTGCAGCAACTTGTTTTCATCTCCATATATTGTGTTACCGTTCTCTGAAGCTCTCTCTCTCTCTCTCTCTCTCTCTCAGTCCGTCTCACTCTCACATCAAGCAGTCCTTTAGGAATCGCTTGAATGTGTTTCGACTTGTTTGTCCCTAAATTACAGCTCAGATCAACTACATCAAAACATTTTGGGTCACTTTACTATGACGGTTTGTCAGAGCCAGTAGAGACAGAGAGAGAGAGAAAAAATTGATTATAAAAAAAATCATAATTTTCTAGAACAAGCAAAAAAAATTAAAATAAAAAACGATCGATGAGTTCCAAATGTCAAAAATGTGCATGAAAAATTCAGAAATTTTGAGATTGACTTCAGAGATTAACTTCAGAGCGTCAAAAGTTCAACATTTGTGAGAGAAAAGAATCTTGGTATAACATGGGATTGTATTTTGACTTCATGTGTAACACACCAGATGAGACAGTCACCTGAACAGACACATTCAAGTAAGGCATGTAAACGTCAACTCCTTTGGGTTTCATTGCAAAATCATTTCTTTCTCTAAATATAAACATCGCATTTCATTGATAAAGGTAACATTGTTACTAATTGTGCTATAAAATGGTGCCTAAAACATACATAATTCTACCTCTTTATTGCTTAATTTAAGTCTGTCAGTTTGAATTAACATCAGAAGTTCAAAACATTTGTCAAGAAGTGGAATAAAACATAAGTTCTCCTGGACTGTAAGTGGCAGGAAAGTATTAAAGAAAACAAAAGAGTTTGGCTTATAGCCCAGAAAATACAGTACTTAGCAAATCTCTACAATAAATGGACAGAATGAAACATACAAAAATGGAGGATTTTCTGTCTTCTCTCATCGACCCAAGAATCAAGAATTACACATTAAATCACTTTCCTTACTTTGATTTATTCTGTTTTTGAACTGATCCAGTGTACAGTCACATGTGTCTCCTACATGTTTCCTTCCGTGTGTCATTGTGTCAAACCCGCACACATTAAACAGGAAAACAAACACACACACATACAAAAAGGCATTATGTTTACCTCATGATAAAGCCTGTGATTCAGTTGGACTGCAATGCAAACAACACGTCAAACTCATGTGTTTCCCGCTGCGCAAATCTTCTTCATGGAAAAGCTCAGTCTGTGTGTGGGTGTGTGTTCGTATCTGGTGTTGTTCAGAACACATTAGAATGCCTTCGTCTGGGGAAAAAAATAATAAATGCCACAAACGTCTTGTCATTGTGCAGCGCATTACTGATGGAAAAGGTCTGTAGGCTAAAAAAAAGAAAAAAGAGAGAAAATAATGGAATCATTTTTTGTGTTCTGAATTAAATACAGTGCGGTGAGTCAGTTTTCCAATCCAATCCGCCGCAATGCAATCAAGAAAATATCCAATTTGGAATCAATCTGTGGTTACTGATAAAAGGAGAAACAAACAGTTACTATAAATGAAAACTCAATGTCTTATACAGTAGGATGCTCAAAATCTGTAATAACAGCAGATTAGGTGGGAAAGAATAAAACAGCGTTGGATCCCCGAACACGTATTTTTGACACTATTTGTACCGTAATTGGCTACACGGGAGAAAATCTTAAAGATGAGCCACATTTCAGATCGATTCAACAGTTTCCTTGGCGACGGGTGTATTTTCAAATTCCCTCCGTGCTTTTTGGGGCCTGCCGTTTGGTTTGCAAGAAAAAAAATCATTTCAGGTGTAATTTGTTATGACAAAGTAACGTTTTGCTGGAGCAGAGCTTGCAACGACTGCCCAGCGGAGGAAAGTAGCCGGCCGCCAACCCGGACGACATCATTCTGGAGACGGTAACGTCTCACTTTAAAAGTGGGATATATTTATTGATTTTTTTTTTCCACTTAAAGTGACGGCCCCTCAAAGAGCGAGGTCACCAAGACGCAGCAGTCTGCATGTGGAGAAATGGTCATGGTAGGGTCAGTGATGGCAATTTATGCCTTAAGTGGGTCAAATCTGAAATTAATTGTTCTACTTTGAGCAGAAATTTTGTAAAATAAATAAATAAAAGGGTGAGTTTTATAAAACTCTTCTAAATCTTTTACAACAAAACGAGAAACAGTATTTTCAGAGACTTTTTGTTCAGATGACTTCACAATTGAGGCATGCAGGAAAACAACAAAATAAAGCTTAAAAAATATACTACATAGTTTTTGCACTGATTACACAGTGCTCTTTAACAGCTTCTAACTACCTTATTATTAATGCATTGTAGTGCATTAATAATAAGGTCTGACACACATTTTAGATTTTTTGGGATAAAAATATTCAAATCTTTTCCTTAAACTTCATAATCATGCACTGCTTTGTGTCCAATCATTTTAGTGCAAACTAGATCTAATACCTGAGCTTTTTGACCCAATGTGGACTAAAGTTATGAGTTTGGACAACTTGATGTTGCCATTATTATTTTTCATTTATTGATCCATGTTTCTACTCTCATTATAAAATATATTTAGTCAGTTTGTTAATTTTGCTGAGCAGCTTTTGACTGAAGCTTGATTGCTTGTTCTTTTTTTCCAGCTTCCACTGGAGAAGAACAGAAATTCCAATTACATGAAATATTTAAAATGAGCCACAAACAAAATCCTCACATCCGCTTGTAATCTACAGCGCCCACCGCATCGATAAATCAGGCTCAGCCTCCCTGCAATTACCCTCCTATGATCAGGGCAGGCTGCTGGAGGCTGCGCTGAATTATGGAGCTAATAGACGAGGATGTGTCCTGGCCAGCAGGCAGCGTGTTTATACCTGGATCTCACCAACAGGCAGCGGGAGAGCAGGGACCCCCGCACACGTCCAGGCGCTCACTCAGGAGCGGCCGACGCCGTTCCTGTAAACTACGGCCCGACGAACTCAAAACGCTCCAAAGTACGGACATGAGCCTGAACATCAACTGAGTTCTGTTGAGGAGATTAAAAAGTCTGCTTGCTTTGAGTTTTTTTTTTTTTTACATTAAACGTTGACAGCTGGAAAATGTAACATCATCTTCAGACATTTATTAATCACGATGGGGGCAAAAGTGGCCTATTTTGTGTAATTAAAGTTTCAAGGTCCTTTTAAGCCGTGTTAAAATGAAAGAATCTGAGCTACGGCTGAATGTGATGAAACTTCATTAAACTCCTTTTTTTGTGAGGTACAATTAAAGCAGAGAATGCTTTTACTTTCAACATGCCTGTTGGTTCAGTGACACTTCATAAAAAAACAAAAAAAGAACTAAAGTCGAGTTCAACCTCCCTGATATTTGTAATTATTTCTCAGCACAGCCGGCCCAAGTCATCAGCTGTATGGACCCCCTGCTGGAAGTGAAGGTTAACTGGACAGGTTGAAAAATGGGATTGTTGTAAACAGACAGCAGCTGCTTTTATATTACAAATGTGCGCAAAACTTTGGCAATATTATACTAATGACAAAAACCCCCCAACAATTTTGCAATTGTAGTGTTTCCATTAAATAAGAAATGCAATTAAAAATCACACATGAATAAGTTTGTGGACACTATAAGTCATTAAATGAAGTATGCCGCACCATCATCTTTCTACCACTCCCTGTGGTCGTCTTTGTGTTGCCAGCGGCAACGTCCGATTGTTGATCACGTGATTTGAAAAAAGTGTTTCTATTGCAGTTTTGCAAAATACACTAATTTTGATCCATTGAAAAAAGCACCTCACTCTAGCGTGCAAACCTTTTATAAAAAAACTTCAGTTTTTTCAGCATTGACATGTTTCCATTCCAGTGGAAGCTGGAAAAAAAAGAACAACCAATTTATTCTTATAATTCCAACTGGAGCCATTTTGAGGTCAGTGGAACCACAGCTACCTACTTAGAGGTTCACAGGATAGACATTCACAAACTGTTAGGAAGCTTTTGAGAGTGTGGCTGTTTTACCTCAAAAACTCTACTGTTTATGAGAGCTCAGCCTAGCTTGCTAAAAACGAGCTCCTTGTTCTACACTTTACTTCGTGCAGACGGTCTGGACCTCTGGTTAATGAGAAGAAATTGTTTCTTGGTGGCGTGCACTCTGTTGAAGTTTTAAATGATTGTATTTGATCTTAACCAATCGCTAACGTTTACCTTTGTAATGCACCAGTGCGATTGTGAAGGAAGCTACGCTATGAAGCTAACTGGAAATTGTGAGTGCTTTAAACTCCCGCTTTCCCACCTCACCCCCACCAGAGCGAAGAGGGACGTGCCAGGCAGAACAACATTTTTGTCAGCAACAAAAAGTCTTAAGCATTCCTCTTACTCTGGAACTGTGGAAGAAGACAATTGCAAGGCTAGTGCCAGGCATGTTAGCCGTTAGCTTTAGCCTCCAGAAAACAAACCAGGATCCAAATAGGAAATGAACTGCTAGCTTACTAGTTCACTTTAAAACTGGTGGACAATAAGCTTATCTGTACATGGGCCATCAAACATATACTCATTGTGTCTACAGAGTTTGCTGTAGGTGCCTCTCAGTTTTGCACAGTTACTGGTAATTATGACTTTAAATCAACTGTAATTCCTTTGATAAGAGAACAAATCAACTGTGTGCTTCCAGTTGTCACCAAAGCTCAGTCCTAATTCAGTTCAATAAAAACATTCGTTATTAATCCAAGATGGGGATAAATGTTGTAATTCATGTTATGCAATTTTCTTTAGTGTTGCAGACCTACCCAAGGATCAAAGAGTGTGTATATCTGAGACATCACAGAGGAAACCTTTTAGGAAAATAAAAGACTCTCAGCCTGTCTCTTACAGATGTGCATTAGTGTAGCATCAGAAACACTGGATAATGCAGAGAATGATGAGGACGAAACAGGAAGTTGCTACTGTCTTGAAACAAACTATGTGCCCAAATATAAGGATTATTGGTTCTTGAACATCTTTCAACTGCTACCCGAAAAATGTATCTGAATTCTGCCTAACGAAGAAATACATCTTTTTTTTGTTTGTTTTTAGAGTTCTCAATTTTAGGACAGTTCTATGTGAAATCAACTTTTTGAGCTTTACACCATGTAATGATGTTATTCTCTGGAGGGGTTGCCTTGATTATTTCATACATGTCTGAAAAATTCTTTAATCTCCATTGCAACCGTTCAGCTGTGCAGAACTGCTGGGTGGACCCAGCACAGCTTTTTAGGCACATCTCCTCCTCAGCTTCAGTTTCTAGGTTGCTGAGCTTCCACCTCACTTAGGTCCCCTCCCTCAGCTCCTTCAGACTAGCCAGCAGCAATTAGCAAACACCAGATGGAAATCCGAATTTTTATGCAAGTTACTTCTCTGAGAAACACTGGTAAAAACATTGTTAAAGAGTTAATGGAGGAGCCATGTCGTAATGACTTCCTGAAGTCGGAGATTCAGAAGGAGCAAAAGCTTCTTAAAGAGACAGAAGCCCAATTTCAAAGTGTTAAATTATATAAGTCAAATTTCTCTTAAGTCATATTTGATATAAAGCTTCTTTTTTTTTCAACTGAAGGTAATAAGGTCACTTTGACTGTGCTATAAAATGACACTATGTGCCTGGAAAACACAATATTTCCCTGTTAAAAGAACTCTACACATGATCACAAATAAAGCGGTTCATGAACATTAAGACTCTGCTGAATGTTGACCCAACTAAAATGACTCGGATCATTCTAAGTTTGCCGTACGTATTTTCTAAGGTGAAATCTGGATCACTTACGTGTTTAATAAGGGACTTTACAGATCGTCATGTTTGGGTCCATGCCTCCTGCACCTCCTCCTCCGGCCTCCTTTTCTCCCATGCCTCTGCTCTTTCCCTCATATCTCCACCAGACCAGAAAGAATTCAGAGAGCCCTAAACCTCTTCAACATCAAAGTGTCAAAGTAAAGCTTACTTAAAGCTTTTTCTTCCAGGCACTCCTGGCCATGCCAGCAGGAGTAGGCTTACGTTGGCATGAACTGGCACATGTTAGCACACGCTGGGATGAGAGCGATACCAACGTAGATGGCTGCCAAGTTACTGAGGACTGCCAAAAAACCTTCAAATGACCGCTCTCTCCTTCTCTGCTCCCTGTTTACCATCCACTCCTTCCTTGTTAGAGTCTACCGGTGTATTTTTTGACCCCATCCAAACTCTATTTTTGGAAGTGCCTGTTGTCGACTGTCATTTCATTTGAACAACAATCCGTAACTGCACATGTTTAACTTTGATATTGTGTTTTCTTGTGTGAGAAAAACAGATAGGGGAGCATTAACTGAACAGCAGAACAGAGGACGTTTGGTGTAAACTAAATAGAGCATTTCAGAAGAAGAACTTCGAAGCGACTGTGAAACCTGGAGCAGGATGTGTCATGTTCGCCGTCACAAAATTCACCATGAATTTAATTGCGTAGCAGAGGGTGCTTCAAGAAATGTGAGATGACTGGAAAAAAACAGGATAACGCAGAACTGGACCCTTCATCACAATATGGACCCAAAACATATCAGTAAACCCATGAAGGACTCCATTCAAGGATTAAAATGGAAGTAGGTTGTAAAAGCTTTACATCATGTTAAAATGTCAGGAAGGTCTTAGAGCTGTCCATCGTTAAAAAAATATATATTTGAAGTGTTGCCTTGATTCTTTCATGCATGTTTGAGAAATCTGTCAGTCTCCATGGCAACCGTTAAGCTGCGTAAAACACTTCGGTAGACCAAGCTCCGCCTTTGAGGTGCAGCTCCTCCTCACAGCTGCAGTTTCCAAACTTCAGAGCTTCTGCTTCAAAGAACAACAATCCCACTCAGCTCCTTCAGACTAGCCAGCACCAATTAGCAAACACCTGGTGGAAATGCGCATCTGCTGAGCTCATGATAGAAGAAACTCATCAATAATAATGTTGCTAAAGGGTTAATAGAAGAACCATGTTCATGTATTCCTGAAGGCAGAGTTCTTAAAGCAACAGAGGCCCAATTTCAAGGGGTTAAATTACAAAGTTAAATTTCTTTTAAGTCATATATGATACATATAGTATATTTTAACAACTCGAGATGACAGTTACTTGATTGTGCTATAAAATGACACCATGTACCTGGAAAATACATAATTTTAAGAAAACAAAATTCCTAAGCTCAGATTTTGATCTTTTTGAGATGCAGTGGGATTACTTTAAATAAGTTGTAAATGAGGGAAAATCCTGAAATGTCTTACAGCTGGAGGTAAGGGGTGAGACAAGCGATGTCAGAGACTGGTAGATGGATCAATAAAATGGTCTAACCGTAGTTAGTGAGAGGCTGTTTTTAAGTCAGTTATTTTCATTTTCTGAATTAAACAAGAATAAATTGTAAGAGTAATTAAAATGATTTAAAACTTTCGTGAAAATGTGTTAAATCTACAGTACGCAACCTTGACAACAAAAACTGTACTTATTTGCTAAAACTATCTCTATGCATTAGTTAGGTTGCTATAGCGATCTGCAGGTCAAAACCAATTACAGGAGGAGGGTTTTAGTGCTGTCAATCACCCTCTTGTTTTCTGACCTAGCTGTGTATTTCTGCAGCTAGCACCGCGAGAGGCGAGAGAAGCTTGATTCTTTTTTCCCCCACAGACTGTCTGTCTGATACTGTCACAACATAAAGATTATTTTAACAAATATGTAAAAAGCACATTTTGTATGAAAGTTACATACTGGAGCTTTAACAAAGAACTGAACCATTCATGTGGCGTTCCAAAGGTAAGCATAGAAACTTTCTTCTATGTTTACCAGGTTAAATTATTTTGGAATGGGTTAAATAGGGAAACTGCAGCACACAAAACGCCATTTCCTTTCTGTAGTCAACCAGCCATTAGACATGCAACCACCCTCAGAACTATCAGCAAGAATTCAGCATCCAAGGAAAATATCAATCTACCACTCTCTTCTAAAATCATGTGTGTGTTTTCTGATCCCAGATTTGATGTTTTTATATGTTGATTCAGACCTGTTAGCTTCTCTACTGTGCTGAAAACTGTCCTGCTGGTGGAAGTCCTGACGTCCTCCTCATGTTAAACCAAAACCGACTGTTTATAAAGTCTGCTAAAAACTTTTTGATTAAAACATCTTCCAAAAAGTCACATGCTAAGAAAATGCTAACATGTGACCTTTGTGTCAAGATAATGCAACACAGTCATCTTAAAATGGTAAATTATTATAAAAATGTCATTTTATTAGAGTGCTAGAAGCGGCCTAAAATGCCAGTAAATGTGTTACTCTGCATTAGCCGACATAACAATCCTTTCTGCAACCAAGTCATACTGTATTTAATCCACATGGCTGATGAAACAGTGAACATGCCTGAGATCCACAAGGAAAAGGCAAGTGGAAATGAAAGAATGCTAAAAGATGACTAACAATCTGAAAAATGCTGCATGCATTTGTAAAAATCCAATGTTTTAAACTTGTATAAACTTGCTCTGGTCATCAGTCAAAGCTGTTTTCACTCTGAAAATTTTATTCAGAAACGTGCACACGTTCATAACCCAATATGCAGGTAAGGAGGAAACTTACGGAGAACTGCCTTACCCAAAGACAAGGGAAACGTCTGTAATCCAACCAGGAACTTTCTGATTGCAAGGCAACTATTGTTGATACTCAGCCATTTTTGCAACAAGAAAAAGGACAAAACTTGTAGTTCCAAGATGTACAAAACTAATGGAGCCATACCAAGAAATATCTGCTCAATTCCACATGATATGGTCATGACTGATTTTCCGTTTTTATAGATTTTGAGAGACGCCTAAAAAGCCCAGAGTATGAAATACAGTATAAGCATAAAAATAAAAGTTGGTCAAACGAAACTATAAAACTTTTTTTGTGTGTGTAAACATAATACCATCCAACTTTTTTGTCATTTCACTAAAAAGTTTCCTAGTTAATCTTTGACATCAGAAAAATCTCTAACCAATCACCACGTCATCAAATAAATGTGCAAACATTCAGTAATGGGGGTCATTTTGACTGCACCAAAAATACAAAGTCACCATGCCAAAAAGCCAGACATATTTTCAGCCACTGACTCAGTTTTAAAGCGAATGTGTTTCTTTTCCATCTAATGTGACGTGCAGAAGTGCATAGACAAGAGCCACGGCATGAAGTGTCTAATCTAACACTTCCTTGTTCACCATCTAACACTTATTATTTTTGTTCTGCCTTCCGTTTTGTTTCCTGCCTCTGCCGTTCTTCATGTAGGATGTTCCTGAGCAGAAAGGCGGCCTGGCAGCTTAAGGTGTGAACTTTTGAACAGTTTTGGGTAAAAGTGTCCTCTTCCAAGCAGACTGGCTTCTTTTTTCATTTAGTAAACAAAATGTAGATGTTTTATAATTTAGACAGCAAGTGAAAATTGTCGGTCCCTGGCTAAAATGGAACTCAAATCAGATGAATGATTAGTGAGTTTTGAAGCAAAACCAACTTGTTCAATGTTTGCTGTAGATTTTTTTAAACTAACAAATATGTTCACAAAGAGAATAAATAAGAATAAACTTTGTAAATACAATAGAAACAAACATACAGCCAGAGGTACAATAGAATGGACAAAGTCTAAAAATGAAATCTAATTAAGGAGAGTTTTGAAAATGTTTTTTTTAAACACTATCTCTTATCAAACTCAGCTAAAACCTTTTGGCAAATAACAAAGGCGGAAAATATTCAGGTATTAGATGAGGGAAGATGAAAGAAAAATAAACTAAAAACTCTTGGTTTATTAATTGCTGTAAAAAGTGACAAATTTACTTGAAACTCAAACTTTTCAGATCTGAAAAATCATAAAGCAATATAAAAAATAATATTAAATATAAATATAACATAAAACATTTAAAAAATTGATTTAATTTTCCCCTCCACTTAATTATGCTCTACTTACTGAGTCTAACACACAAAATCCCAATGAAGTAAATTAAAGTGTGCTGCCTTTTTTTCAAAATATGTGAAAAAGTTATGAAAATTATGACAACTTTTGCGACACATTTACATTTTATTATTTCTTTTTCGACCAGACTCTGAGATATTTATTGTTTTATTCAGAAGGGTTTCCGTGTTTTCCATGTGAGTAAACATTTGGACTCAGTAGAAACTGGAATCACAATAACAGCCTCTCGCCACCTTTCCGCTGCTCTGATTGTAATTTCAGGTTTAGTTTTTCCATTGGCATAAAGCAGGGGTGTCAAACTCCCAAAAGATTGACACATCCATCTATTTTTAGTCAAATTTAGTCTGTCTCATGCTCTGTTAGTTTTCCAACAGAGCTGAAGATCGGACATAAATCTGTGGGCGGCATGCAAGAGGAAGGTCAGATTAAAGATAATTAATCTAACTCTGGTTTAGCATCACTTAGCTCCCAAATCCCATTATCTCTTTTGATGGATTATTAATAAGGTTTATGGAAGACCTAAAAACACATTAAGTCTTCATTTGCAAACATTAGTTTACATTTTTAAAGGGGCACTGCTATGTAAAATATATATTTTTGAACTTTCCATTGTGATATAATGTTATTCCCTCCTCTAAATCTTACCAAGAGTTTTGCCTCGACTCTTATACATGTTCCTTTAATCTCTGTGGCAGCCATTCAGCTGTGCGAAACGCCTGAGTGGACCTAGCCCCGCCTTTAAGGACGATACTCCTCCTCAGAGCTGCAGTTTCTGGGCTTTTGTCCCACTCAGCTCCTTCAGACTAGCCAGAAGCGATTAGCAAACACCTAGTGAAACAGCACATCAGCTAAACTCATTATAGGAGCTACGTCTCAGTGAAATGCTGGTAAAAAAAAAAACACTGTTAAAGGGTTAATACAGAAGCATGACGACTTCCTGAAGGTGGAGCTTCAGAAAGAGCAAGAGCTTCTTAAAGAGACAGAGGCCCAATCTGAAAGCAACTGAAGGCAACACAAACTGTACTATACAAAGATACTACATGGCTGGAAAACACATAATACTGCCCCTTTAATTAGATTACCTGGTTGAGCTCAACAGATTCAAATACTGCCGCTCTTCTTTCTGAAATCAAGCTGAGTTGTGACACATCCACCTCCATCCCTCTCTCTATGTGTGCCTCCGTATGTGAGCTTTCTGATTTCCTCCCTGAATCAGTCTGATAGACAATCAAGTGTTCCAGGATGGAGGCCTGGTGCAAAGTCCATCTTGTAGCATCGTAGCCTGAGGGGAAACGGGGAGCTCTCACTGTGTGTCTCAATTTCAGTTTAAGTAATGTCTGTCTGTGAGCGGTGTGTACTGTGGTCCTAATCATAATGTGTGTGAGGAGGGTGTTGAACGGTCATCGCATGCCCTGCCCTCTTCCCCCACTGAGCTCCCTGTACCTGCAGAGAATACCTGCAGAGAAAATGGTTTTTTGTTTTGTTTTGTTTTTCACCCTCGTCTGTCCATCTAATTCCTTCTTCTCTCTGTCGGCTCTCCTCTGTTTTGGGTTTTGTCTATTTAGCCTCTTTCTCTGCCTCTCCTGTTTGATTACTGTGTTTTTGATTACAGTCTGTGTCTCGCTCCCATCTCCCTACCCCATCCCAAATTACTTCGCCAAATGTTTCTGCTTCTCTGCAATTTCTATCTTATCTCTATATCGTTTCTCAGTTTATGCCAGAAATCCTGTTATTTCATTTACTGAGTTTGCAGTAATTTTTTTCAGATTTTTTTTTTCATTTTGAATTATGTAAGAAGGATTTTTGTGAAATGTGTGTCTGCATGTACTTACATTGATAATATTCAATACAAGAAAGTTGCCTAATAATTAATTTCATTCCTTAGTATTATTCTGCTGTCTTATGGCAAGATGTTTGACAAAAAAATATTTCTGTCAAAGTTGTTTTAGGCTTTGACCCAAATCACAGAATAAGGGTTTCATATCAGCTGGTATGGACAATGATCGATTAGTTTTTTTGGTTCAATTATCTGAAATGCTGCCAAACCTTTCTGCATCACACTGCAAGAAATTCTGACCCATAAACATAGTAAATAAGGGCTAAGTGGTGTAAAAGAGATATAAACTTATGTCAGCACAGACATTGTAAAATTAATTGTAGTATTACATAATATGAGCCAAAGGGATTATGTAGATTTAAAAAACAAAACACAAAAGAGTGGCCAGAGAATGGAGCCCTGAGGAACTCCACATCTGATCTTTGTGTGTTCTCCAATGAGAAAGCAGAAAAAATGTCTACTAGCTAAGATCTAGATCAGTTTACCATATCAAAATCATATTCATTTTTCCAGTCTGACATTGAGTTTTTTTATTTATGATAAATCACTGGCATCCTGTAAAACCAAGACAGAAGTTTTATGATAAACCACTGTACAGTCATTGATCAACTGCCTATTCGGTAATCCCCGCTAAAACTTAATCAGGGTCTGCAAAGTGTTTACTAAGTACTAAATCTCCTGAGAACCAAATTAATGCAGCAAGTTGTGAATTTATGACAAACGGTTTTTGTCAAACACTTTTAAACTCAATTTAAGAGACCCTACTGCAGATGCACTAATGACTGAAAGCACAGGGGACTGTTTTCATGAGGCAGAATCAAATACTGTTTGTCTTATTCTCTAAATCTTTTAGGTAAAATAAAAAAAGCAAAGTAATTGTTGGATAAGAGTCAGCAGGGACAATTGGTGAGGCGTTTATCTGGCTGTCAGCAAAAGCAATTTAAGGTCCAAACATTGTTCAGAGGAATATAACGGCCTCCATCTTTTCTATGTTAACTGCAGGAACAAAAGTTACAGCAATGAGAGGATGAGTAATGCTGGATTCAAAATGGAGCGCAGAGAAGCTCAGGAAGTAGGAACGAAACGGGCAGAAGCAAACAGAAGGATCTTACAAACGGTGGCCGAAGAGAGGCGCTTAAAGTCTGAGGAGGCCGATTACTGGAACGCAAAGCAGGTGAGTCCAGAGAGCAGCTAATTCACTGAACACAGAGACTGGAAGAAAAAAGTTCATAAAAACTATAACAATAAAAAAAGACCCCAAACAATTCCACATCCAGGAATAATTACAAACTAGAATGTGAGCAAACGTGAATTTACTAAAGTGTGTGATCAACTCAAAAGAACACAAGACTGCAAATTAATAGCTACGTTGTGCAAGAGAGATCTAAAGTTATGTCATCAGAATAGACACTGTGAGATGATTGTAATACATCATAATCTGAACCACATGGATTGTGGAGATTTTAAAAAATAAAGAGGCCTTAGAATGGAGCCTTGAGGAACTCCACATGTAACGTTTGAGTGCTCTCATTTACAATTAGAAAACAGAGAATTTTGTCTACTAGATCAGAGTTTACCAGTTTACCATACTTCTACATGTAGCTACAATATGAGCAAGACTATGGTTAGCTGCTATAAAACAGGATTTCAATAACATTAAAAAAAAAAGACAAAATGATAATGGAGTTGACATTTTTGACCCATTTTATTAAGTATAAATTACCAAGGTTACAGTGGCTACAAAATGGACTCCTGTAAACGGATAACTTCTCCTTAAAATATTTTCAGATACGTTTACATATTGTAGCCTTTAATCTGCCAAATATCTATTCTGCATACCTCAAATGTATGAAAGAATTTTCTAGTTTTCTTCCTAAAATAATGGCCTAAGTGGCTTTTGCCAATTTTTAGTGGTGATTTTGGCCCCGTCTCTTTCTACTACACACAGACGTTATATTTGTGAACATGTTTCTCCTTTCTATCTTTAAACTCAGTTTTTCAGAAAATTATAATCAAGAGCTATAAATTACAACCTTCTAGAGCTTTGGGTATTTTCACTTTCCTTTTATTAATCCAATTTCAACAGATGCCAGTCAGCGCAGGGCGTCAGGAAGCAAAACAAAATCTACTCGGCAGAGCCGTTTCTTTTTGTTTTATTGTAGCAAGGGTACAAACAGGGAAACGCATGTCGGCGCCCTTAAAGCAACAGCAATAGAAATCAGATCAAGAGCAATAAATTGCTCTGAATGTTCGGGTTTTTCTCACGGCCCTTTTACTACCCATTTTCATACACTGGATACGGCCTTTTAGTGATATAACCGTATCCAGTCAGAGGCTCCCTGCTAGGATAGGAGGTGATTTGCTTCCGTGCATGTGTGTGCGCTAATAAGAGGCCCTGAGACAATGACAGACACCAAGTCCTAATTAGGTTGTCATGCTGAGAGAGCAAGGGAGAGACAGAGAGAGAGAGAGAAATGGGAAAGGGAGAGAGAAAGAGAGAGAGCTTATTACGGAGGATAGGTGTCAGGCTATGGCAGGAATAGGTGGGAGGATGGCACAGGAGCAGGTCGAGGGGAGGGAGGGAGGAAGACGACACGGATGAAGGGAAAGAGGGAACAGGTCGGTGACGTGGAGAACCAAAGACTGGGAATGGGAGGAGCATTAATGGGGAAGTGTTATGTGTTTTCCAGGCACGTAGTGGCATTTTGTAGCATAATGAAGTAACTAATTACAGTTGTTAAAAAATGCTGCATATATCAAGTATAACTTTACAATTAAACACCTTGAAATTGGGCCTCTGTCTCTTTAAGAAGCTTCTGTTTGTTCTGAAACTTCAGGAAATTATCAACATGGCTCACCTATAACCCTTTAACAACATTTCTATCAGTGTTTCACTGAGAAGTAGCTCCTATAATGAGCACAGCCACCAGGTGTTTGCTAATTGCTTCTGGCTAGTCTGAAGGAGCTGAGTGAAGGAGTTGCTGGGGGAGAAGGAAGCTTGGAATCTTGGGAACTGCAGTTCAGAGGAGGAGCTTCGTCCAAGAAGGCAGAGCTAGGTCCTCCCAGGCGTTTTGAACATGTGAATGGTTGCCATGGAGATTAAAGGATTCTCAAACATGCGTGAAAGAATCAAAGCGACACTCCAGGTATGTTTTTGATGAGGAAATAATATTATAACATGATGTAAAGATCAAAAAAGTCTATTTTACATAACACTGCTTGGGAAAAACAGGAAGTGGAAATGAAAGAGTACATGATCTTTTGACATTAATGGAAAAATTAATCCATTACTAATGCTTCAAACAATTAAGTTAGTCCACTAAAGTAACACAACTAAATGAGTTTGATTCATTTACTATATGAGCCTCTGTGAATCGCATTTTTTCCATCAGTTTTATCCAAACACCCGTCAGTCACTTGCAGGTAAACAAGAAGGAAAGCTTTGTTGTCGGCTACAAAGCTGACTGCTCTACATAGGTTTCTGCCACTGCAGTTACAAACACACAGACATGTCCCTGAAGTGGCCCCACAGTAGCCATGCCAGTGCCTGTTGTCCTGCCAGCAGCCATATTGTGAATGAACAATTTGCAAAACTGGCAGGATTTCCTCCATCTGGCAGATTAAACCCATTTGTCGCACGTTTAGAGAAAAGATTTGCTTCAGAAAAGAAGGGAAAAAAAACTATTTTAGAACGAATTATGGTGTGAAAACAAAAACGTGTTGTAGCCTGAGAGATTGTTTGTTTTAATGACAAAATTACGGCACTTCACATTCTACTTAATGAATTCATTTTCTAAAGCAGAAGCCTAATCTCAGACTGAAAAACTTAGAAAAAAAAATCTATCTTTAATTTACATCCATATAAACACGTTTGATAAATGAGATGATTGAAAAGTTTATTTATTGTAGTTCACCAAGTGAAACATTACCTGTAATAATTAGACACAAATTGATGTTTCTTTTTTTGCCTTTTTTCCTATTAGCTACACTTGCAACTAATGAAAACACAATATTTAAGAAATTTATATCAGACCAATAAAAAAACAATGCTGTCAAATGATTAAAGAATATAATCAGATTAATCAGACTATAGTGCTGTAATTAATCATGATTAATCACTATGTCCAACTTTGTAACCTTCTAATCTAAATATGAACACAGTTGAGGTTCTGGCAGGAATGGAGCTCTGGCTAAGCCCCTCCTCCTGCCACACTCCAGCCAATCAAAATGAAAGCAATTATCTGACTTTTTTGAAAGAAGGTAATGGAAACCTACTCCAAGTAGAAAACTTGTTCAGAGGAAAACTGACAGATGACTAGCTCACTCTTGCCTTTTTTTCCAAAGTGCGTTATGCTTTCTGTATTTCAACCAAATAAGAGAAATGGCTGTGTCCATTTGAATGAAAATCTCAAGATGTTTGTTGTCCTTTCTACTATTAAGATAAACTAAAATCACCTTACATTTTCCTTTCTAACATTTTAAAATATAACTTTTTTTGACAGGCCTAGAATCAGACAGAATTGCACCCTAACATTGTTTTAAAAGTGTATTTGCATCAATTTAAGCTTCCTGAATTGTGATCAAGGATTGCTCAAAATCATTCTAAGGACCGCAAATGGCCCACGCGCCGCACTTTAAACACCCTCGGTATAGTGACTCCCTCCCTTGTTAATTAAAAAAAAAAAAAAGTCAAAAAGATGTCACCGCTTTTTTCCATTAAAAGTGAGAAGAAAGCAGTGAATCGGGTCACAACTGGTCCAGAAAAAGGTTTTATCATTCCAGAAACTCAGCGTGATTATTCCGTCTCACCACCTGCATTATGCTCAGACTGAATCCCGAACTCGGAAAACAAAACGCCTCTCTGCTCAGCGTGCTTTGACCTTGCTCCCCATCCGGGCAGAGGAGCGGTTTGGCTGTGGCATTCACAAGGCGTCATCAGCGATGCATCTACCTGACCCAGAGATGACCCTGAATCACGCTTCATCTGAGAGTCTGGGGTGGAGAGACGGAGATTTTCCTCCAGGGTAGAGCAAAAGTCTTTCCCCGGCGTGCAGATACGGTACCTTAGAACGCACGTGTAGAAGCCATTATCTTCCACTTCAGCAGATCTAAACCAGATGGAGTCGTCTTCTTTGCTCAGCCTGTGACCGGAGAAGATGATGGGCTCCTGCAGGAGACATTACAAAGGATAACAAGAAGCTGAATTTCCAGGAAAAAAAAAACAAAAATTTTTTGACCTAAAAGCAATGATGATTAAACCCAAAGAAGATTACAACGTAAATTAGATGAAAAAGTGATTTAACTTAGACTACTTCACTGTATTTGAGATGTGACGCACCAAAGAACAGCTCCTGTAGGTTTCAGGTTATTATCTGAGTGAGAGTCTATCAGCTGTTCTTTCCCAGCATGAAACATAAACCTAGCTGAAGAAATTACTGTTTCAGCTTCAGCTTCAGGTTTGTTCATGTCCCAAAGGACAATTCATGTTACAGCAAGTACATTAAATGTATAAAAATTAGACTTACAGTGTTTATGACAGATTTTTCCACCTACAAAACTTTGCAAAATAATTCATACGTCTTCAAAGTTTGACACTTTTGGCATGCCATATTGAAATTTACGTGACAGAAGGATTCAAATTATTTGCATAATTCAGAAATGAGGAAATCACTGAGATATTTTGACGTATGAAATGTATGAAATTAATTTCATACATTTTTAGCAATAAAAGTCTGAAAAGTGCGGTTTGCATTTACATTTAGCACCTCTGAGCTAATACTTTTTAGAATCACCTGTTCTTGCTGTACTTGAAGCAAAAAAAGTATTCTATAGAATGTCTACGGAAATGCCAAACTAAACTAATAAATAAATCTGTACTAAATCTGTCAAAATTAGACTCCCAAGCAAGTTTGAAAAAAAAAGTCTGTAAAGGTTTTTACTTATGTAAACTTCTTCACAGGAATTAGAATTTCAAATTTATCTTTAGATTTTACTACAAAGAACCTCAAATTACAAAAAGAGAGAAAATGAATACATTATTTTACAAAGTACTGAGGAAAAGCACATAAGTTTGTGGCCTAATGTTAAACATAGCACTGGTGTGAACGTCAATATTGCATCAAAAGTCAACAACAAACAGCACTTAATTACTTTCATACTAACATTTATTAAATTGTATTTGATATTTGGAACAGTGTTTGCGATTGAATGTTCTGTTTTATATCATTCATGTTAAAGAGCCAAAATAGACACATGTGGCCCTAGAAACCTGTGATGTATCACAAGGAAACCCATTTTAGTTGTGAATAGAATAAATGTGAGGTATGAATACTTCTGCAAAACTCTTTTAGTTATTTTCTTACTCCTGGTTTCTCGTCGTTCTGAATGAGCTGCCTTACCTCAGCATCTCCTTTGTTCTTGTACCAGATGAGACGCAGCTTGGCGTTGGTGGCCATGGTGTAGTTGGTTCGAATGTAGCTGTAGAACAAGGCACATTTGACCCGAACGGGCTCGCCGGCCAGGACGTGGTACTCCCTCAGATCCACCGACCAGTCTATGCATCCGTCCACTGGCAGGGAGAGAAGGCAGAGAGGTGAGACCGGCAGTCTGAATGCACACGCTGTTCGCTCTGCTCGACAACTTTGCTCTCTCAAAGTTTCTGAAAAAAACATGAGTAATCATCAAAAATACCTGCATGAGTTGGAGAAAAATAAACTGTATGGAAAATGAAATGTGCAGATGACGGAAGAAAATAAGAGGGTGTAAGGAAACAAACAGGAAAAGACAAATGCAGGTGACGGGGAATATTGTTTCTTTGGAAATTGTTTGGGGTTTTGTGTCTCAATCTAGAAGCAATCAACGACTGCAAATAGCTTTTCAAAGTCTGTGTGTATATATATATATATATATATATATATATATATATATATATATATATATATATATATATATATATATATATATATATATATATATATATATATATATATTGTAGTTAACATCTCAGAATACAACGTAAAACTTGAACCCATGAAGAAGATATAATAATAAGTGATAATGAAAGACAAATATGAGGTGAGGAGGTCCATAAACATTCAGAGTTCTGAAAGAAGGAGGGCAAAAGAAGAGATGAAAGAGGAATGTATGCAGCGGTGGGTAAGATGAGGTCAACTGAAAGGGGGGAGAAAAAAAACAAATTGTAGACGGAAGACATGGGAAAGGAAGAAGCTGAGATGTAAAGGTCAACGCTGAAAATGACAAGGGCGATTCCCCAAATGGACTTCCCGCGTTCTCAGCCCCCCTCGTCTACTCTTTTCTTCTACATTCTTCTTCTTTTCTCTTCTAATCTTTTGTTTTCTTGCTCCTCCAGCTTCTTGGTGTCATGTGGTTTAGAGGGATTTACTACTTCATCCAGGGTTAGTACACATCATTCTGCCAAAATATTAATTAAAAAAAAAAAAAAAGATTTAGTTCCCAAGCCTTCATTTGCCAAGTATAAATTTAGTAGGTAGATCAGAATGTAGGTAAGCAGTTAAGGTGGAATGTACAGTAGTAGGTAGGTGGGAAGGTTAACCTTTGACCTTGCTGAAAAGTTTGGTCTGACACAGGAAAGCAACTGGTTAAATGGATTTGACCAATTTTACAAAGGATTGTGTTACCAGCCAGTAGCATCACTGATGTACATTCTTTACACAGTCTTTAGACGTTAAAGGTAAGAAAACATGCTATATGCTATTTTAGATGTTAATCTAAAAACATTAAAAAAATACACATTTATATCAAGAAAAGATAACAGAAGATATCTGACTCCTGCAGCAGATATTAACCACTCTCCCTCAGCTGCACTTCCTAAATGCTCCGTCAGATTTTGGTTGCAGATAGCCTCCGACACATCTTCGTTTAATGGCAGCGTAAACATGTTTTATCACTCTGTAAAATGTGTCATGTCTAATCTGTGATGACTTGGGTCACTGTCAAAGATTTAAAGGCTTCATTTCCATTAGTTTACTGTAGGAATTTACAACCACACACTTAATTGGTAACATTTATAGATCTAGCAGCAGGCATTAAGTCATAGCAGTGACAGGAGAGATTTAGCGCCGCAGCACGCGCGCAGGCAGATTTATAGCACACAAAGTCACTCCCTCACCCTTGCAAATTAGCGCTCACCCGTGCTCTACACACACTAATGCACACAGGAATGATTTAATAACCGACATGGGCGACAGATAGTTGGACATCACTTTTAAAAACGCGCCGGTTGCCTCTGTTGTGGCAGGAGTTGGCGTATGCTAGCGTTGGTGTGAGCTAGCGTGTGGTTGGGATTTTGGATGTGTGAATGAGAGTTGTTGGTGTGTAGGCTGTTTTTCAGCATTTAACACACACATTCAGACCTACACAGGATGACCTCGGAGGAGCATCACATTAATAGTAAATCACATCAGTTTGGTCTACTGGACTAATCCCTATTGTTTCTGGACATTGCTTAACACAGGTCAGAGATAATAGCACACACACACACATGCATGCACGCACACAAAGCACCCACAAAGCAGTACGCCTGCAACAAAAAGAAAAAAAAACATAACCCGACATAGCTGCAACAGCAAATAGCCAATACTTCATTTATCTTCGTCTCTACACGGACTCATCCATGCGAGTTTCTGTGTGAGTGAGTGTACCAGGGGGAGTGTGTGTGTGAGTGCGTGTGTGTGCGTGTGCGCGCGTGTGTGTGTAAGCAGACATATTAGGGATGTGGGCGAGGTGTGAACATGTGCAGATATATCATTCCCGTCGGCTCTATCTGCATATGAATGCTCCCTGGACGGCAGAATGGAAATAACCCCGGATGAATGGTGAAAACTTTCAGAGACTGAGAAAGTTGAGGGAGTTGTTGGCCAAAGCGCACACATTTACATGCAGAGGAGACGAGCCACACACCAAAACACTTTCACTTTACTAATACACGCAGCAACCTTTATGTAATTATAAATGATGACGTTAGGAAAACCTCAGGACTGGAGGGAAGATGTGGGGAAAAAGCAAAAAACATTAAAAAAAAATCTTTTTAAATAAAATCAAATCTGATTTTCTTAGAGGGATATGAAAGTATAGGTAGCTCAGCAAACTAAAATATTTAGATTTATTTGTGCCACCCTAGCTTAAGTGCTTTATCAAGTAACCATCCACCACAAAAAAAAAACCAACTATGAAATTCATTCAAAATTTTGAGCTGTTTGGTTTTCCTTATTTTCCCCCCCAACTGCAGACGACATCTCTTTCCTCTTCCATCTATTCGAACACTCTACCCAAAATAACAAACATAGGTAACACATGTGATTCAAGGGACTGTGCGGTGTGACCGGTATAGGTGGCGCAGGTCACAGCAGTTTCAGTCCGATGCCCGTCACTCAAACGTAAAGTCCTTCAGAGCCTCCAGTCAGTCTGCACGCCTCCAACAATCCCCTGCAATACCGCTACAGCTGCTGCCATAATAATAGCTTGACCTGACCCACACACACACACACACACACACACACGCACACGCACACACACACACACATACACACACA